>NW_009921342.1:0-19565 GCF_000696875.1 Nestor notabilis | reverse complement strand
TTCCCTTCCCTTCCCTTCCCTTCCTTTTCCTCAACGTGTCAGTTGCTGAGTTCCCATGTTCTGCTTTCATCATTATCACAGGTTGCCAGAAGGTCTGCATTCCACCAATGCTCAGACTTGCTTGTTTCTTGAGATACATACCAGTATTTTCTAAAGCTTTCCTTCTAATCACATCACTCTTCCTAACAAAGATCTGTTGGGTCAGTCAAATCATTGGTTTAGTTTTGAATGAATACTTATATCTCTTCTTGATTGTTTCCCAATCTTCTTGTGCCTGTGCACAAAATCATAAACATACAATAGTGAGTCAGTTCACTGAACTTATTTCCTTTCTATGACGCTGCTATGAATAATTTTCTCCTTGTTGCTTTAAGGGACTTCATCCAGATTGTTGCACTTTTTTGTTCCCAGCTGGTTGCAGCTGAAGAATCTCTTCTGTAAAGGTAGTGCCTGTCATGCAAAGATGTGTAAACCCTTTTCATGACATAGAAGCCACCCTCCACCAATGGTTTATAGACCATCTTCCCAAAGTCAAGGAAACTAAAGCCCTCCTGGTGAACCATCTGTGCAGCCCTACTTTCATCTGTAGGATGAATCTGTCCTGGTCTGATCCTTTGACCCTTGATGGAAGGATTAATGAAAATACCATCTGAGCCTCTGACTCCTTCACCCTTGCTCGGAGCCTCATTGTCACTTTTGATCTGCTTAGAGGCATTCTTGGCAGTATTGTTAGCATTCAGGATCTTTGTTATATCACATTCACTTCAGTCACATATGCTATGGAATAACCATTTTGGAGGGTCTCTCTAAGAATTTGTCACTTGTCTTTGTGCAAACAATTATCTGTCTTTGGGCATGCTGCAAAATCTTTTTTACATGCAAACACTATTGTAACTCATTCTTTTTTCAGTCTGGATAAGTTCATGCTTTGTTGATGCAAAAGTCCTTCATTAAAGAGCTATGACTTTCTGTTTTCTATCAGTAGTTCCTCACTGCCAGTACGTGGTATCTGGCTTGTTCACATAAAATATCAAGATGTAACTGTGATCACTGCTGTGCTAAATAGGACAGCTGTATATTGGGGACATTTTTAAAACTTGATAATAATTTGATTTGGTTTTGTAGAGGTGAGCATCAGGAGTGAAGTCAAAACAGAGAAGTCATAAAGTGTCCCAAAGATAATATTGTACTTTTAGCATTTTTTTTCTTATTTTTAGTCAATCTCTTACCTATTTCTTGGCTGTATGATACTAAAGGATCCAGAAGCAAAATAAAGTCCAAGTTACTGTAACTGATATCTTTCATGTTTAGATGTCAAAAGAAATGAACTAGAGACTGGTTATAAGATGTGTGGTATAGGGGTTTGATTTTTTAGGGTATTCTGTTGGAAGAAGGATTTTAGTCAGATTATATGATCCTCCATGTTTGTTGGAAGAGAAACCAATTGTACTAGGTTAAGAAGACGTGAAACTAGAAAGAAATGAAACTAAAAATGAGTGACTGTATACTCTGAATACTCTATGTGTTCTCAGAAAAATTTAATCATGGAAGCTTAGAATCATAGAATAAGTTAGGGTTGGAAAGGACTTTAAGATCATCTAGTTCCAACCCCCCTGCCATGAGCAGGGACACCACACACTAAACTATGCCACCGTTGTTTCTGAAGCATGGTGGAGAGGTCTGGAGGACAGGGACCAGGGGGTCTGGCCACTCTAACTCGATTGGGAAGAAGAGAAAGCCAACAGCCATCTGACAGAAATAGCACTGCTTGTTTTGTCACAGGCAATGCTGGATAGATATGGAGCAAAGTCATGACAGGGCACTGGAGAACATACACCAGAAGGTATGCTACAAGCCACCAAATTGCACTGAAGAACAAGATGGCAGCATTTCAGTTGTCTATCTAAATATGTAAGGAAAAAATCAACCTTCATTACTGGGGTGAAAAATTCAGTTTGATTGATTGACAATTAAGGTCTTATGCTGCCAGAATAGAAACATCCCCGAAAGGTCTAAAACTTATTAATGACAATTTGCTAACCTACCAAATAGTTGCATTCAACTCATGGGAACTTAGTCTTCAGCTTAACAAATAGAGATCACAGATGTTTAGAAATAATACTCATTCAACTGTTGGCTACAACTTTCTTGTGCAAACAAAATAATGACCAAATGTGAATTTTGTTGACTTTTTCTTTCTTTTTTTTTTTTTTTTAATGAAACATCTGTGTGTCTTAAAGAGGAAAAATATGAGTGATAAATGGATCATGTTACAGAAATACATATATATACTGCCAGGGATGGGGCAGCCACAACTTCTTTGAGCAACCTGTGCCAGTGCCTCTTCACCCTCACAGGGAAGATCTTCCTTATATTTAATCTAAACCTCCTCTCTGTCAGTTTAAAGCCATTTCCCCTTGTCCTGTCCCTACAGGCCCTTGTAAAATGTCTCTCTCTAATTTTCTTGTAGATATCCTTTAGGTACTGGAAGGGCCTAGAAGAAATGTTCTTATATTGCAACCAAGTATTGTATATCTGATGGTAGTAGTGGCGATAATGATATTTTTTCCTATTCTAGAAGTAACTCTGGAGGATGTCAAACAGTTAAATCATCAGGTTTAGATTATTAAAATATTTTTTTAAGTATTCAAAAGAAGATTGCTGTGAAGAAGCAATCTTCTTTACAGCGGTGACTTCTTAGCTGGTGACTTCTCTGATCCATTAATACTCATCTTCCAAATTTTTTGAAAGATGGGATATTCCACAGAACTGGAAGGAAGCTAATATTAAATCAATGTTTTTAAAGGTGCTTTTCATGCTGTGTATAATCACTGGTCTATCAAATAAAATAATAGAATCTTTGGTCAAATTTTATCAACAATTAAAAAGAATGATAAATAATTAAAGAAAATTGTACCAAAATGAGGAAATTTTGTTGTGTGGAATAATGTGTTGGAACAGTGTGTTGGGGCAGAGTTCAAAATAAGCAGCTGATACAACGTCCAGCAGAAAATTATGAATATTATAAATTGATTCTGTTACCTGTGTTCCTAGGAAGGTGAACATTAGCATACATAGGTAGTCAAACACTAAAAAATTGATATGGAATACAAGAATAAGTACTTTTTCACAGGAAGTAGAACTTGCAGACACCTTCTATGAGCAAGAAGTGCATCTAGCAGGTATTTGTGTCTAGCTGCCCACTGATCAAGAAGCATGTAGGTAAATTGTGCAAGCTACAAGGTGGAGACACACATTAATCAAGGATGGGAAAATATTTCCCTGATGATGTACAAAAACAGGGATGCAGAGTTCTTCAGTTTCGTGGTCAAGCATTAAAATCCAGAATAGAATAAAAAGGATAAAGAAAGGATTTGCAAGTTAGAACCTTGCTAGGCCACATGGCTAAGGATACAACCAAGCTAAGCCTACACAGTAATGCTTCCTTCTTCACCGTTTTCTATGATTTCCAATGACTACTTCAATCACTAAATATGGGTGAAAAATAGCTTCATTACTGCCTGAGTCAGTCATGCCACACAGACATTTTTTACAGGCTCTTGATCCTGGGTTTTATTTTTTGAGATACTTACAGGATAGACCTTTGGCAATAGTAAAACTATTTGTGTGCTTTCTGACTTTTACATGCGCACTCCATTTTGTTATCAACCAACTTAACAAAGGAGCACATTGCAGTCTTTGCTGACTGTAAAATCTCTTTCAGTGGCTTTTGCTTTGTTTGGCTTTGTATTGCGCTCTGTTGCAATTTCAGATTTTTCCCATCGTCATCTAAAGAATGTTCAGTTGCAAAACACATCTTCCGTTGTGGCCATCTGCTCATAGAAAGAGGAGTTCGGTATGCTGCTATAATTACTGTTTTCTTACTTTCTGGATTTGTTGGGGTTTTTTCCTCTCCCCTCTCCACATACTTAGTTTCTGATTTCATGCACCTGCAGGAGCTGGCTCATTGCTGAACCTCATGTTCAGTGTTTCCAAGTACAAGCAGAGAGAGAGAAAAAAAAGTCTGTAGGATATTTAAAGCTTCAGTTTTTCTTCATGTATTCACACTCCTTTCAGTAAGTACTTCCTGAAAATACATTTCCCTATGTTTCTAGACATACATCTGTACTAAGGATATCTTTAATTTTTTATTCCCATGTTGATAAGTTATCTCTTGTAATTGATATGACAAGTATATTACACTAATTAACCTTCAAATAAACACATTTATTCAGGTGTTTTGCAAAGAAGTGAATTTTGTTTGTTGAAGAAAAAAATTAAGGTTAAGATCCATCTAGTACAGAAAGATGTCCTTTTTTTTTTTTCTGATAGTTATAGTATGTCTTTGACCAAAACAGCAAGATAGCATCTTGTATGGAGCATTACTGGCACTTAGAACTGCCTAATTGCAAATTACACTTTTTCCCCTATTATTTCTGTGGAGCTCTATGTTGTTTTTTCCCTTTGAATGTGAATTCTTTTGCTTCAACATGATTTCAGAGGGGTTTCTTCCTGTATATCATCTTGCTGTATGCTTAGGAGCCAGATTTAAACTTTGAAGACATACTGTTTTGTTTCCTTTGGAACAGTTTGGAAGGATGTTGTCAGCATATTTGTAGGAGTCAAAGCAGCATGAAGGAGTAAAGGGATAGTTCTGAGCTTTTGGAATCCCAGGAAAAATAGTTCAGCAGATTTTGGAATGCAACATTTAAAATTAACATTGCAAATCCTTTTCCTATAATTTCTGTTATTATTTCTGTTACTTTTACTCTCATACCAAAATCATTCAACTTGCAAGAAATGAATGGAGAAATTTATCCCTAGAGTAACTACAGGATTTCTTAAGAATTCAACATTTCACTTAAAGAATTAGGAATTATGTATTTAAAAGAGGGGGCCAGCCAATCTTGCTGCAGAACGACTTTGTTATAAAATTCCTCTTTCTTCAAATTGTTAAAGATTCAAAGAGCCATACCAATAAAAAATAGAGAAAGCACAGAAAGTTATTATTAATTAATTAAAATGTAAACGTTTTTCAAATTTCTTCTGCTGTGCAAGACAGCCAAACTTTGTCCAGCCTCAGTCAGCATAAAGAGCTCATGCATTTGAATGATGATGCTCCACAATGTGCTAGGTGAGAGCAAAGCACACATACAAACATATGCAAGGAAAAGTATTTTGTAACTAAATACAGTCAGGGGAAAAAGACTTCCTATTTTCTCAGTCTGAAAATGTATGTAAAGGAAGGAGATAGGAGGCAGCAAAGAGGAGTGAACCTTTCGCAGTCAGACCTGATGTATTTCAGAAGTTTGTAGGGGACTGAGGTCAAACTGGCAACCTGAATGAGTCAAATGTTTTCTGAAATGAGCTTGGTTTAATATTACTTATTGAGCATTAAAAAATAATTTGTGAGGATCGTGTACATCCATGTGTGTATTCTAGCAACTGGCTGATCCTTCCTTACTATGTGGAAGTTGCTAGTTTGCAACTATGCATTTTATTTTCAGTATGTTGATAGAGATTTAGACAGTGAAAAGGAAAGAAAAGTTTCCTCTGACCCTTTCAATAAAGGTTAATCTCAGTTGGAGATTTCCTGAGCCCCAAGCCTTAGGAAATGAACCTCCTTAGACTGGGCAGAGTAGGGAATGGGAGGGAATTACATCACTGGGGGCTGCCATGAGTGGTGCCTGTGGGGGTATAAGAGAAATGGGTGACAAGTCTGGAGAAGATAGGCCATTGAATGGTATCGCTGGAGAGCATGTCTTTGTGTTAATTGAAATACATGGACAAGCTATTGCTTTACAGGCATGGTCTATCCCTTAATCGCTGCACATTACAAGCCCAAATAGGATCCTTTCCAGTGCTACACACTAATAATATTTATTAGAAGGACCAATAAAGCTTTCCTCTGTAGCCAGGCTCTTATTGTATGGTGTCATTACATAAAAAAACCTTGGAAGACTGTTTCCGGTCACAGACGTGTAGCAGAAGGCTTAACCTGAGAGGCCCAGTAGGGTGTGATTTTAGGCATTTTTTCTGTCTACACAATAGCAGACTAAATGTTGAAGATGATTTATGGACTACGGTGTTTCAGTGAAAAACATTCCTTGCAGTAAATTATTTTCCTTTTTTGCCCTTCTTCAGACACTTGTAGGTTTTGGTTGTTTGGTTGTTTTGGGTTTTTTTGTTGTTGTTGTTAGGGTTTTTTGGGGGGTATTTGTTTTTTTTCTTTTTGGTTTGGTTTGGTATGGTTAGGATTTTTTTTGTTCTTTGGAGTCTAGACCAACACCAGTTTCCATATGTTAGAGGCATCTCAGGGTTTATTAGTCAGCCTAGGTCAGTTGAGATTTGCTGTATTTGCTTTCATAAAAGCTGTGTGTATTACATACTTCTTGAACTGGAAATCACACAATGCTCCTTATTTGCCTTCAATCACTTACAGATGCAGAATGGTCAGATCATTTCCCTTTAAATTGACCTAAGGGATTAAAGGAATTCAAAGGAATTTCCAACTAAGTAGTACCTCTGCTTTCCCTGACTTAAACTCTTGAGCCTTCAAGGTCAGAATCTCTGGTAACTTAATCTGTCTCTCCCTCCCCCAGATTTGTTCACTTCCTTCCTTTTGTTTGCCTCTGGAGCGGTAACTGAGTAGCTAGACTCAACTCCCATGTTTGTTGCCTTCCCAATTTTTAAGCTAAACATTTGTGTAAATCTGGTGTGAGAAGGGTGCTCTGTTGAGAACACAGGAGTCTGAAAAGTGCTTTTGTAGCAGTTTTCAAGATTTAAATTTTAATCTGTGGGTATCGATAGGCTTAGAATTACATCAAAGGTAAATGAGAAAACCAAGCCTGTTGGCAGTAGCTTAAATTTGCCATGCAAGGGTCCCAGCCTCCACTGAAAAAGCTGTATGGACTCGAGAAACACTGAAACCGCTCTCAGTGCAGCAGTGGATTGGGAACAAGGGCAGGTTTCCCAGTGTTTGTGAAAGCTGTCCTGAAGGGAAGGAGTCAAGAAGGGCAGACTCACAGCAGAAGATGGAAAATCCAGTGGGGGAAGAGGAGAGCAGGGCCACAATCTGCTTCCAATCAGGGATGGCTAATGGCAGTTCTGCATCTTTTGTTGGTTTTTGTTTCAGAAACCGGTCAGGAGTCTTTGTGTGGATTGTTTCAACTATAAGGGGACAGGAGCTTACTTAGCAGGTGGCCATCTGAAAAGTGGCTGACGCTTTTAAAAATACCTCTACCTCTTTTGTTCTCTGCCTGCCATCATGACTTTGGTGTTTCTAGTTTTGACATCTGCTCTTTACCCAATTACTCATTTTGACTATGTACTTGTAGGGCATGAAAGGCACTTTCTTTCAAAGACTATGTGTCATTACTTTCTTTGCTCACTGTCATCTTCTCTATAAATCAGTTTCCTTTCAAGAAGAAAAAATCAAAACCAGCAACCTTCCAATCAGATTGATGATCAGAAAAAAAAAAGCTATTTCAGCAGTTTTTCTTTTACTTTCTTAAAGTATATTGATTATTAAAAAGTAGGTATTTAAAATTCTTGCAATACATCATTAGTATTTGAAAGATAAAAATTCTTAATTGACTGAATAAAAATCTTCATATATGAGAAAGATCTTTCCAAGGAAGACAGTGATTTATGCCTGGTACTGGCCAAGAACATGAAAAAAAAAGCTCTTGTCATTACTAGAATTGCTACCTTCCTGTTCGAAGAATTATGGTCATAATAACAAAGGTAACTTAAATGCTTATTTTACCTACTCGTTCCTGATTCTAAAGAGAAAAACATGTAAAAGAGGAGAAAGAATATAATTCATTATTTTCTTGGAATAATGTTGGATTTTTGGATAGCAAGCAGTTGGCATTGCTATTATGTTATTTCCTCACTGTAAACCAGACAGGCAAAATCTATAAGGATGAAGCAAAGTCTGAGGTACCTCTGAATCCATCCAAAGCATCCAGAAGTGTTTCCAGCAATTTTATCACTATTTCTTTGGATTGAAGGAGCCCATAAAGATGTCAAATTTAAGAAATCAATGGGATCTGAATACAGATAGAGAAAAACTAGGCAATGAAATTGAATGGAAAAAATTGTTATTCTTTTTTTGAAACTCAATCCTATCTCTGCTTGCTGAATTTTTAGAAAGGAAGGAGGAAATGTTAATGAACCTGCTATATCCTCATGACAGCCTTTTAATCGCATGGCTCCTCCTTTTGTGCACTGCCCTAGTAAGTGCTATGTCCTGTCGTTTGTTGATTTCTGGTGACAAGGAAGAAAATGATTATGTAAGGTAAATAAGACCTTAACTGTGGGAAAGATAGAAGGAAAGACATTTTTCTTCATTTTCACACTGACATTTTCCCATAAATCAAGCAGCAAATTGAATAGTTTCAGATGAAATGCAAGTATCTAAATTAGCCTTGGAGTATGTGATTACTTCTAGCAGCTTGTGGAAGTCCAGAGTCTTTTAGCCTATCCAGGATTCATGTACTCCTAAATTCTGAGTTCAAAATATGGTCTGTCATTCTTCTGTATGAAGTTTCTCCCATGTTATAGTGTTGAATGAGGCACACCAATTAGTTGCCTCAGCAGAGAAGGATTGGTTAATTTCTCACAGGATTGGTTTCTCCCATTCATGCCAGTTTGGGAAAAAGGCACTGCAGCTTACTGGAAGTGACCTCTATGGATAAGCCCATGGACAGAAGGTGTAGCCCAATGATTTTATTGAAGAAAAATGTGCAGGAGTTTGTATACCAGCCTGTCTTGGAAGTCCAAGATAGTTGGTAGACATTTACAGCCAAAGCAAGGCACTGCATGTGCACACGAATGAATTAGGTAACAATGTAAACAAAACATATGCTATGAGACATGTAGAGAGAGAACAATCATCTAAATTGCTAAAATATGTATTTTGTAGTATGTTATACTCTTTTGCTTTAAATGATGTAACAGATGGTGGTACTTTCTTCCAAGTCTTCAGGGAGGCTAGACTTAGATTTCACAGCAGGGATGTTTTTTTCTGATATTCAATCTACATTTATTTTGGCTTTCTTCCATATTCTGACTCACACTTACACCTTCTTGGACCAAGAGCCCTATGCAGCTCCATACTGCAGGCCACCATGTAGTCTCCAAGCTTGTTTCCTTCCGCGGGTGTTGAAGAGAAAGAGGGACTTAGAGGATCACACATATTCAGTCCTTGACATGAATAATTCTGATGTCTCCCTTGTGCCTACAATCTGCAGTTAATCATAGCATTCATTAATTGATATTTAGCTGATCTTGCTGCATTTTAAATATGTGGAAATACTGAAATTGTTTTCCGTACAAGAAAGCTCAGGACCTGTGGTTTTGACCATGCTACTCAATCCTTTACTTATGGAAGTTCTCTGAACTTTTTCTCACATTAGCACTTTCTTTTTATCTGCATTTCTAACAAATCAATATTGATGCTTGAGTTCAGTCACATCACTGCTATACTGTCATCCCTTACATATGCAAAAATTTTCATATTGTTTCATAAAATGTATTGGTTTCCTTTGCTAATTTTTCTATTACTAGTTTTTTGTTAATTTTGAGTTTTCTAGTGGTTTTACTGAGTTTTTTTTTTATCTTTACTGTTTCGTAAATGCCTCTCTTCTGTTGAATATCTGTTTCAATTTATTTTCCCTCAGACACATTAACTTGCCTTTTTCACATTGAATTTCATTTTGTTACTTCCTGCCTATATTTCTGACCCCTCTAGGACACTTTGTTTTATGATTAAACAAACCTGTTCATGGGCTCCATGAAAGAAGAGATCATGCATTTGTAGGTTTATTTTTTTTTGAATCATAGTGAAAATTCACCTTGAGGGAGGGCTTTATTACATTTAACTACTTAGCCAGGATTTATTAAAATAAACTCCATAGGATTCAAACCTTCCAGATGGGATCTCACTCTAAATTGTGCTTCAAAAAATATATGGACTTGTGGGATTGAGAGCAGCCATGAGGAGAAGGAATTGGGGGTGTTGGTATATTTGAAGCTCAACATGAGCCAGCAATGTGTGCTTGCAGCCCAGAAAACCAACCATGCTGGGTTGCATCAAAAGGTCAGCCAGTTGAGGGAGGTGATTTTATCCCTCTTCTCTTTTGAGACCCCACCTCCAGTACTGCTTTCAGCTCTTGGCCTTCCAACACAGGAGGGACAGGGACCTGCTTGAGTGAGTCCAGAAGAGGCCATGAAGATGCTCAGAGGGCTGGAGCACCTCTCCTATGGAGACAGGATGAGAGAGTTGGGCTTGTTCAGCCTGGAGAAGGCTCTGGAGGGACCTTATAACAACCTTCTAATACCTAAAGGGGACCTATAAGAAAATTGGAGAGGGACTTTTTACAAGGGCTTGTAGTGATAGGACAAGGGGAATGGCTTTAAGCTGAAAGAGGGGGATTTAGATAAGATATGGGGGAAAAATTCTTCACTATGAGGGTGGTGAGACACTGGCACAGGTTGCGCAGAGAAGCTGTGGCGGCCCCATCCCTTGCAGTGTTTGAGGCCATTTAGACAGGGCCTTGACCAACCGGTCTAGTGGAAGGTATCCCTGCCCACGGCAGGGGGATTGGAACTAGATGATTTTCAAGGTCCCTTCCAACCCAAACCATTCTATGATTCTATGATCTATATATAATTCCTCTGATTAATGAAGCTTAGATAAGCCTAGATTAGTTGCTCATTATTGTGGGTTCATGTACTCCAGAACGCTTTATATATTAGTGTGTTCAGACAGGTTGAGTAAGGTGACTGAAGGTGAGTTTCCCTTTACAAGGTACCTTGTGTGCGTGATCAATAATTAAAAACATCATTAGAGAAATAATTGTCCTGTAGTCTGTGCTCTGCCACAAGTAAGGCGATTCCACCATTTTCCAGGGCTTTGCCTTTTTAAAGAAGTATTAGTTTTTGTCCTGCTGTATTGCGTAGGGAAACTCTAACTGAAGGTCAATTTGAGGTTTGAAATATTGGTAGTAGCTGAGAGAGAGCTGGATTTCTGCAATGCAAGTGATCGTAACTCTCAACTTATTTAAGAATGTTGTACAATCAAAGCTGTATTTTTCTGCTGGTATGTTGAACAGCCCAAAACCTCCAGTTAAAATTAAGGAGGTTTGATTTTGTAGAAAGTTTATAGGAAAAGAAGGCATTTTGCTATGTAAGTGGAAGGGTTGCACTGAGCCAGGTTTTCATCTGTTGCATCAGTGTTATGCTAAATGAATTCTACTGATCCTTGTGGGATGACACGGGGTTTTTTTTCTGGATTCACACTGACCTCACTGGGATTAGAGTCTCACCTTCTATTTTTCAATTGACTTTAAGGAAAGTATTGAGGCTATTTGAAGGATTTCTTCAACATACGGAGACTGTGTGAAAATGTGATTTTTGCTTTACGTATGACAATGTTTTAGAGAAAGTCCTTGACAGAAGTGACTTAGAGGCAAAATACTTCTTTCTTTTTTTCTTTTTTTTTTTTTTTTACACTGCAGTGATGCTAAAGTTTAAATAAGCATACTGCACAGCCATGGAAGAAATAAAATTCACAACTGTATTACATCAAAAACCGGAGCTCAAGCAAGCTAATATCAAAGCCTATGTCAAGTACATCAGGATCACCATCAGGCTTTGTCTGCCTACTCAAAGAGCTTACTCTTGATAAAGGGGAAAAAGACGGGAGGGGGCAAGCTTTTACGCTCAATAACTCACTTCTGTATCACATAACAGCTGCTTGGGGTTTTGTCTCATCCTTTAAATCTATTCTTTACTGAGGAATGAAAGAAAGGAATGAGAAATACATTGGAGAAGGTGTGCAGTGCCTGTGCAGAAAATGTTGCCATGCTGACAGTTTGCTGTAATGCTATTTAAATGTAACCACCACCAGCTGAGGAAACAGGAACATGGCTGTGTGCTGTGTGTGCCTTCCCCTTACACCCTGTACACTTGTGCTCATTACAGCTCTTTCTTTAAACTGCTGGCTAGACAGCTGGCAGTGCCTCAGAGGAGTGCCAAGTAAGGGAGCATATAAATTACTGTTGTGTTTTATGGCCAAGATAAACTCAAACTGCAGGGTTATAGCCTGAACTGACACACAAAAAAGAGAACCTAGCAGGCCTATGAAAAGCAAAGGAGAAAAGAAGGAAAGAAAGCATATTTCAGCTAACCTACCAGTCATGCAGTGGGAGTGCGGGAAAGCAGAGACACATGAAATGTAGATCTTTAGGTCTAAAGATACAAGCAAGGTTAATATTTCTGTGCTTACTACCGTAAATCTGTAATTATAAATTAGTGAGAAGGGTAAATAGCTTTAGGCTTGCTTGTACTGTCATCACTGTAGATTTTCAAATATGGCAAAAAATATGTGATGATAATTTCCATATCATGAATTTCATTAAGTGAGGCTTAATATACAAGTAATTCAAGTGGGTCAGTGCTCGGATAGAGTTTCCAAATGAACACTGAGCAGGTTGGTCTGTTTGGAACTGTCTGTCCTGGCTCCATGCCTCCCAAATGGAATAAGTTCTAGCCTGTTGTTTGAAGTGATGAGTTCAAGATACACTGAAATGGTGAAAGATTTATTAAGGTTCAAATATTACTTCAGATCCATGTTCATTTGCAATTGAATTTATACAGTGGTGGTTCCTAATGTGAGAGGCTTTATTTAATTCTGCACCCAGTGTTTTGTAGGTTATGCTAGAGAACACAGGATTTGTTTGAATGCAAGCATGGATTTATGCTGTAACACCAGGTGCCAAATATTCAGATATTTCTATGTAGCCATTCCAGTACATTACCTCACACTACTGCAGGCTTTGCCTGAGAGTGCCACATAGTCTGTGCAACAAAAAGAGACTGAAAATCAATATAAGCTTGACTCGTTCTCTCAGGAAACATTGCTCAAGTGTTAGAAGACCCACAAAAGTCTGAGATTACAAGAGTTTCTCTCAAAAACCTACATGCTGGAGCACAGTATGTGGTGTGTATTACTGTTCTGCTGCAAGGAAACATAAAGCATGAAGCTTTATCTTTAAGCCAGAAACCCTGGAACCTCTGGGACACCACTGTCTAAATCAGGAATTGAAACACTTCCCCAGTGCAACTGCAAATTGAAAAGAACCCTTGTACAGTACTGCCAAAGATATAGGTTAAGGATGACTTCAAAGTGCTTAAAAGCTTTTCAGATCACCTTGGTGACTTTTCTAGGTGAAAAAAACATTAATGTCAGATATAATACCTCTTTAAGAAAAGCAATTATTTGTTCGCTGTATATTAACAATATGATGGTGTTTGCTTTAGAGTTATAAGGCATAAATAAAATGTCATGACTAAAGAAAGTATCCTATGCAATTATAATAAAAATCTTAGACAAGTTGTAACATGTTTATGTCCCTTTAAAATCAAATAATGCTGTACTTTCTACAGCGAGATACTGAGTTTGACAAAAGTCTTCTGATTTTGGTTCTATTCAAAAATGTTGTAGACTAGGACTTAGTACCAGGAGAAAAGTCTGAAGAAAGGGTCTGAAAGGAACCTCATGAATTTTAAAAAGGAGAAGTAAAAAGTCCTGCAGCTCAGGGGGAGAAACAGCCCCAGGCACCAGAACATGCTGGGGGCTGCCCAATCAGAAAGCAGTTTGGTGGAAAAGGCCCTGGGGTCCTGATGGACGCCAAGCTGAACATGAGCCAGTGATGTGCCCTTGTTGCAAAGGCAAATGGTATCCTGGGCTGCATTAAACAATGTATTGCCATCAGATAGAGGGAGATGATCCTTCCTCTTTACTCAGCACTGGTGAGGTCTTACGTGGAGTATTGTGTGTAGTGGTGTGCTTCCCAGTTCCCAAGAGCCATGGACATACTAGAGAAGGTCCAGTGAATGGCCACAAAGATGATGAAGGGACAAGGAGCATCTTCTTATAAGGAAAAGGCTGAAAGAGCTGGGTCAGTTAATCTCAGGGGATCCCATCGGTGTATGTGCATACTTGAAGTACACACTTGAAAAGAACCAGGCTCTTTTCAGTGGTGGCCAGTGCTAGATGGAGAGGTGGACATGGGTACAAACTATTCCTCTCTGAATATCAGGTAACACTTTTTTACTGAGGGTGATATATACAACATTCCATTAACTTTAACGATAAATCTCTAGCAGCTTCTTTTCAGGTTTTGTAATTGATAGTGATAGAAGTGCTGGAAGATGCCTAGAAAACATTGCAGAAAATTGCAAGAAACAAGTACTAGAACAAATGATGAAGACTGGGGGGTTGGCTTCACGTCTGTTTGAAAGTACAGAAGTTCTTACATGTTCATTGTATTTGTATCATTATGCTTTGATACATGAATAATTACTTTCTTGTGAGGTGAGCCACCACAGGAAAGATGTGCTGGAGAAGACATATTCTCCCAGACCACAACCAAAATCTTGTGCCTAGCACTGTTTTTACGTGGTTATGTTTGCATGATGAATTTTAGTAAAGCAAATACACCACAAGTTGCTTGTATTTGGTTTTGGTATTAGCTACTCTTTTTGTACAGTTCTTGTACCAGTTACTCTTGCAGCAGCTGTTACAAACATGTCTCTAGCTGTCTCATCTTGGCTTGGCCACCAGTGTTTTCTCAGACCACACAGAGCCCTTCTTTCCCAAGTTATTGACTTAAACAGCACTGCAGGGTAGCAGCAAGGGCCACCTGATTTTCAGCTTGCATCTACCTGGGCCAGACCTTCAGGGATGCTCCAGCACTTGGAGAAGACCCTCCTTGCTCTGTTCTAACTCCTGCCATTTAGCTTTCCACAGGTTCCCATGGCTTATTGTCCTCCTCCATATTGCCCTCATACTTAGGCCAGGCTTTCATAAACCTCTCTGGACCTGATGAAAATGGTGAAGGGAACAGAATCCTAGAATCAAAGAATGGTTTGGGTTTGAAAGGACCTTAAGATCATCTAGTTCCAACTCCCTGCCACAGGCAGGGACATCTTCCACTAGACCAGGTTGCTCAAAGCCCTGTCTGACCTGATCTTGAACACTGTCAGGGATGGAGCATTCACAGCTTCCTTGGGCAACCTGTTCCAGTGCCTCACCACCCTCACAGTAAAGAATTTCTTCCTTATAGTTAACTTAAATCTCCAGTTTAAGTTTAAACCCATTACCCCTTGTTCTGTCATTACAGTCCCTGATGAAGGGTCCTCTCAGGCATCCTTGTAGGCCCCCTTCAGGTACTGGAAGGCTACTATAATGTCTCCATGCAGCCTTCTCTTCTCCACGCTGTACAGCCCCAATCAGAAGTGCTGATTCCTACTGGCTTTACACCAAACTTGTCCTTTTCAGAAAAAATATTCTAAGCAGAAGAGAGAGTGCTGCCCTAGAAGGCTGACAAAAAATTTTTGATTTTGTTTATCACTTTCTAGATTTAAAATATCAAATAAAAGCATAGGTACCCATTCAAAGAAACAGGAGCAGCTGTAGAGCTCCCATTTGTGCCATTTGCAAAATGTACTTGTTGTTTTACTTCCAGTCAGTTCTACAAAGCAGCTGTGGAGAGGCTGCTGAAATCTGGGAACATCACCTAGCTACAGGGACTTCCCAGGACTAAGGGTGTGCTGCTGAAATCACAGAGCCCTTCTTAGGCCACAGAAGAAATGGGGAGGAACTGAGCAGACATTTGGGAGCTTCACCTCAGCACCCCTAGCCAGTTGGTACCAGTCTGATGGTGCTTGCTATCTGGCAGGACCCAGCCCAGCTGCCCAGGGAAATGCCTACAGCTAGTCACCACTTCAGCCTAATCCTGACAAATAGTGTGAAAGGAAGCCATCTTCATCAGAAATGTCATCTGCTTCTGCTCCGAGTAAGTTTCTTGAGTCAACAGACTCAACTCCTGTCCCTCCAGGACGGGCAAAAGAGCACCATGTGATGCTGATCCAGCATCCATCAAGGATAAAAAGCATTTCCAAGCATACAGCAAGGACTACAGCACCAACAGAATCCATCCCATTCATTCAGAGGAGACCTCTGGTGAAACTGATGAATTTGTAACCTTCACTTTTCCAAAGAAGCTCTGGAAAGTGCTCCAAAGCCATTGTTTTCAGTCCATTTGATGCGTTGACAATAGCATCTGTGTTGCCATTGATGAAGAAGCCTCCCTAAAGGAACTGCCTGCATGGAAAGGACCTTGCAGAGGTTTTCAAACTGACAGCATGAGAAGCTCCCTTCATCAGCGCCACCTCTATACGTTCACCAAAGTGCAACACTACTCCAAAACATCTGACTTGTTTGATGGATTTCTGGCAGAAGAAGCAGAAGCACCTTCTGCTCACAGCAAGGTACACCACTTCCCCAGCACATGAACCCACTCTTAGGATAATTCTGGCATAAAGCTTCCCCTTCTGGTAACATAAACCTTGGCAATGAAGGAGAGGAGAAGGAGGGCAAGGAACATTTTAGGATTCATTTCTTTCTCAGGTGAAAACACAAGGGCAGCTGTTACTTAACAGAACCATAGTGCTGTTTGCCAGCCCAAGCTTAAGGTTTCAAATGCCCAGCAGACCTTTTCAAGACCCATGTTGGTCTGTTGCCATTACAAGGCTCAGTTTCCTCTCTTCGTGTTTTTCCATCTCCAAAGGACGGCAACTAACTCTTCCTCTTTTACGTGGTTTATTTACTCTTCCACTACAACCTCCACTTCAGGAGAGATGTAGTAACAGGCTGCCTTGTGATTGAAAGAGGCAGACTATTGCCTTTAAAAATACATGTCCTCCAAACTTTTATTTTATTTCTTTTAAAGATAAATATTTGCTGGAGTGTCTGTCACATGATCAACTGTTTCACGGGAGGTCTTTATAAAGAACTGAGAGTCACTGAGCTGTTCTCTTTAGAGAACTCTTACTTCCTATGACACTAAATAAGGCATCAAGTGGTATCAGAGGTCAGATATACTTCAACTTTTGCTGCTAAATTTGAATTCTTTCATAAGTGCTTCTTATGTTATCCCTAGAGTTGCTCTGTTCCTCTTCCACAAATCATCCCCTTTCCTCGATAATAGCATTAGATTTCCCCAATTATGCTCTTTAGGTTGGGTCACGTCACATGTTACCATGTTTCCCAGTTGAATGACATTCTGCTCACTCGCTTGAGTGAGTTGCATAATAAAGGCCACATATGTGGCCTTTAATTTTTTTCATTTATTTCTATTTATGGAGTTTAATATACTGAGATAAGTCTAGAGGATGACCAAAGAGGTCTTGGTATTGTAAAGAGCAGATCAGTTGAATATCAAAGCATTGCTTTTAGTTTCAGATTTCATTCTTCCTGGATGCTCAGAGATTTCTTTTGTGATGGTTTCTGGTGAGTTACATATTCCATTTACTGGATAAGTATATCCAGTATATTGCAACTCACAGTTATTTTGTGTACATGGAAATTATTTGTGTGCTTTTAATAGTGATATCGTTTCAGTAACAACTTTCAGTAACATTTGCAGCTTATGCTTGATACAAAGGAGAATGAGAGGAGATTAACAAGCATCCTAAAGCCATCCTAAACCCAGCATGATTAAAATAAATAGGCATTGTTTTCCATTTGTAAGTGTATGTCATAGGATAGATACAGATGTGTAACTCAGCTGGGCTTGCTGTGCAAACCTCCATTTTTCCTGGCTGTCACACCATGTGCAAAAGCATGAGTATATCTTGTTATATCTGTGAGGATAAGCAAATTTTGCAGGTGTTGTAGAGTGCTCTTCACCAATAAATGGTAATGATACGGAAAAGAATGGTCTTAATGAAAAAAGGCACATCTACAGTAATGTATGTTATTTTTCAAATAGACACATGGCCTTTTCATAACAAAAAGGTGTGTGGTCTCTAAAATCCATCCTAAATAGAACTGTGCACAGCCATAACCAAAGTATGTCAATCAATTCCTCACTGGGTTTTCTTTGAAAAGGAAATAAAATAACAAGTACACAGAATGTGAAACAAATTACTGGAAACATGGAAATAAACCAATTGTTCACCATTTATTACAAAATAAAATAGCTCAACAATTCATAAATATAAGGTATGTTAAATGCCTAAACTATGACTATTACACATGGGTTTATTTCTGTCTGTATTACATTTTGTTTTTAATAGAGGCCTTTAAATGAGAGGAGGCCTTTAAATGTGGAAAATTTACTGAGGGGAAAATTGTCATTCCATTTTTAGTGATTTCATGCACCTGAGATTTCACTCTTCCATCAAATTCCTCTGGGATAATGTAAATTTTTCACATTGAATCATACAAACGTTTGAAAAGCCACTTCTGTGTGAAACATTATGCTCTACAGTTGTGATCAGACACTTCCGAGGAATAGTGGTCGCATTTTAATTTTGCATTTTAAAGGAAGATATCAGTATAAGTGAAGAAAAGATCATTATCTAGACCAGTTGGATGAAATGCTTCTATGTATTTCTAATTTGCTACAGGACTGAAAAAAATGAAAATCATTCTTTCCTAAAGAAAGAAAACAGTGTTCCTGATACTCCAAGGAAGCCTTAATGTATGACATATTTGTGCAGGGAGTTAGATGATTTCACACAGCCTTGTCTGCTGATAGATTATCTGCCACAAAGCGGCTAATAAATTCCTCTGGCTGGAGAAAGATAGGGACGTACTGTGATTTCAGTTAAGAAAGAGGAAATAGAACCTGGATTTCATTTCTAAAGAGTTTACTTTCAGATATTTTTTCTTTTTCTTTATCTCCTTTTTTTTTTTTTTTTGAGCCCTTTTCTTAAGAATGAAAGGGCCAGAATACCACAAAATATCCTAAAATCCCTTTTTCTGTATTTCAAGAGTTCCTTGCGGCAGACAATCTCTAACGGAAACTGTTTCCTCAGAGTCAGGCAGTAAGCAGGGAGGGCCATGCTGCCCTCCATAAGTAGCAGAGCAGACCATTAAAAGTGTGTTGGAAGACTGACATACTCCTAGTGCTATTGCAGATATGCTAAGGACCTCTTCAGTTCCTGGACCAGCAAAAACATGGCTGAAAGCTGTCCTCCTGGCTGCCTCTTTTGTTGGCTACAAGCTTTGTTCTGCATCTCTACAGGACACATGGTTGTAGAACTCAGTTCTGCTAACTGAGGCAACAACCACCACTAAGTGACTACAGGAATTCAACAATTTTTCATGCAGATAAGTTCTTCTTTGCTTGAATGACAGGAGGTAGGATGCAGTCTATGACAAAATATGAAAGCAAACAACAAACACAAATTGCTAATGTGGAAATGTATGAAGCATCAGTCCTTTAGAGCAAATAGCTCTTCCTGCAATCTCAGTTCCTTATTCTGTTGTACATATTCTAAATAAATTTGAATCAGTTTGATAATAGGACACCAAAATTTTATGGAATGAAGTCTCTGGTGTGGCTGAATCACATTAATCCCTCTAGTTCCTTAATTCCACTACTTAAACCCGGGATTTAATCAATATGTATAAAGAGTCATGGCTCAAAGTTAAAAAAACATTTTAAAGTAATTACTGGTGTCCTGGGTTCAGCTACAGCAGT
>NW_009921341.1:10540-14539 GCF_000696875.1 Nestor notabilis | reverse complement strand
CGGTGCTTGTAACTGGAGAACGCGGTGTGATTGAAAGGTGATTTTTATCGTCACATTGGAAATTAAGTTAG
The DNA here is from genome assembly GCF_000696875.1 of Nestor notabilis. Taxonomy (NCBI): domain Eukaryota; kingdom Metazoa; phylum Chordata; class Aves; order Psittaciformes; family Psittacidae; genus Nestor; species Nestor notabilis. The sequence continues at coordinate 14,468 of NW_009921341.1, read as the reverse complement.
TAGCTGAACCTTAGCTATGTTGAATCAAAATGGGGTGGAGGGTCTCTCCGTTTTCTGCTCATTCATAAGGATAAACAAATTTCCTCACGGGTGGTTTTCTGATGCTTCATGGGTTTGCTCAGGTATCCCTGGTCCATTACTAGAACAGAATTTACAGAGAACAGCAGATTTGAACAATGAAATACTGGCCCTGTTTAACTTTTTCTTAGGAACAGCAGTGTAGGCAAAAGGCTGTGCGTGCAGCTAGACCTTGCAGGTCTCGCTCACAGTTAATCTCCACTCATAAAAGTAAGTCCAACTCTGAAAAATAAAGTCACAGTTACTGTTTGGAATGTGTGTAACAAATGTACACGTATAGTTAAGCATGGCACCAAACCCTACCTAGGACAGAACGTGTCTCATGAGTTTGCTTTGAAAATAGTGGTTTCATAAGAAAATAATATAGTGTGTTTAAATATGTTTACGTGTAGAATGAACAGACAGACTTCCTAGTGTTTATCAGAACTAATTAAGGACTTTTAATTTCATTAAGATTAATGAAGCATATTGCACCTTCAGTAGATTTGAGCTATATCAAAATAAGGTACCAGTGTTTGGCCAGTGCGGTAGACAAGCATATATCAGCTACAAACATGCATGACCCATAATCTGTATTTAAAAAATCTGCATATGCATATATCGCCTTCTACATCTCAGGCTGAGAGCTCAGCGGCAGATGTTTGTCTTCAGTCTTCACACATCTTGACTTATCTTTTCATGGGTAATAGTCCCTGGAGTCTCTTCGCTAAAGCATCTTCTTTTTTCTGCTGCAAATGCCAAGGTGTGGTCCCTGCCGTTCCCCTGGGCCCTACTCTGGGCTGGCCAGGTTGCCCCTTTCCACAGAAAGGACGGAGCAGCTCCCAGGGGCACAGTGTGCTGTCCTTCAGTACTGTCATCGGCTCCCTGCCTTGAACAATGAAGTGAACTACCAAATATTGCCAGTAGACTGCAGGGTAGGCTTCAGAGGGCATTCTTAATCTTTTCACATGCAAATAAACAGCATGACTGAAAACACACATTTTTTAAACACTGAAAATATCATAGATTATGCTAAACATGCTTATGTATTCTTTAAAGATTTTTTTCTCTGTCATTCCAGAATAGTTGTCTTTTCAGTCCCGATTATTAGCTACAATAATTGCATTAATCCTGTATGAAATCGGAGTATTGATTTTCTTGACCTGGTCTGTGTTCTTTACTTCTGTAGGAAACAACTTATTCCCCAGTTGAATCTGTGTATGTTTAGAACTATTCATTGGTTCAAAGAAGTATGAAATATACAGAAGTCGGTAAAGGAAGATCTGTAAATTTAAGGGTAATTGTAATTATTTATTTAGTTGCCGGCAAGTTATTTAAACAGAGGTGTTAGAAGAATATATACTGATTTTTTTTACATATTCTTCTGATTTACATTATCTGGTCCTATTTAGACTTAGGCTACACTTGAAAATACATTTCATGTAATTCAAATGAAAATATATGGAGATAATTGCTATGTAATTTTTATGGAGCTGAGTTTCTGCTGCCTAAGATTCAGACATACCAGGTTACAGAGGGAGTGACAGGCATGACAGCTAAACTCTTGTTCTCAAGTGCTGTCCCTGAGGTTAGCAAGAAAAAAATTGTGATGGGTTTTTGTGATGGTAAGTCACCTCTGCACTCAATTGGAATTTGTTGTCTTCTGCGTCCTACTATTCAATTATATTTATGTACCACCAGTGTCCTTAAGTGGGTGTGTGGTACATGCACTCCCATGTTAAGGTGCTTATGTTCTTTTACAGTTTAACATGAGAAAGATAGATGTTAAACCCACTTCGTAAGTTCTCCATCCTTCAAGCTGTAATTATTTCTGCATGTGATGGATACGTTAAAAACAGAAAAAAAAAAGATACAGGGGTGGTTTTATATTTTACATGCATTACATGTCCCACTCAATCACATTATTAATACAAATAGAAAATCTGATCTGTTGAGGCATTTATTTGTGATATTCTCTTGAACACCTTTGTTCATTAACTACTGAAGTGAATACACTGATCCATAGGTACATCTTTGGGTATGAGAGAACAAGTACTATCAAGTTTAGAAGTAACTGAGTAGTAACTAATTCAATAAAATCTATTAATAAGAATAATTTTAGAAGCAATTTTTGAACATGATGATTGAGAAGATCCATTTGAGTGTCGGTTGATTAAAGAAGGAGACTTCTTAAGGTCTGGCACCCAAGCTGTAAGGTACTGAAAAAGTGGGTTGTAGAAGGTCTGCAGTTTTCCAATTGGTAGACATGAACTTGCCCTGGGTAGGCCTGAACTTGCCATGCTTGGCCAGGTTTGCAGCACAAGAAACTGCTGTTCTAACATTTCCTAGTTGTAGATCAATTAGACGAAGTTTATTCATAATTGTTGTTTCTGAAGGACTTTATTAGTCTTAGCTGGGTCTAGTAAAACATATTGAAAAATCATTTTTTTCATCATCAGTTTATTTCTGGCATGTGTGCATGTGTACACGCAAAACTAACATCAGATGGTACCAGAGCAAATTACACGTGTTTGTATCAAGGTTATTTAAGGGTGTCTTTTGCATATTTTGTTATATGCGTTGGTGATGTACAGTCTACATAGTAAAGTGAGAACTGGCATCAAATAATGCTTGTTACAGATTTCAATTATGTGGAAATTATTGGAGAGATGTGGGGATCAGTACCTATCTGAATGCTCTGGAAGCATCCCAAGCCTCACATATTAGTTGAAATCCTATCATCTTTGTTGAAATTAAAGGAAATTGTGTCATTAAACTAAAACGACCAGGGAATTTCCGATGTAAATGTGAGGCATCCTTTTAGATGTCTGTGTAGGCACAGTGCAAAATTTCATGCACGTAATACCTTTCAAAGTAGTGGGTATGTGTTTACTAAACTTTCCCGTGGACAGCTGAAAAATGTGGTAGAGAAAGTGCATCCGTATGTACATAGAAGGTTACTGGGGAAGAACTACGTGTACTGAGGAAACGAGAGGCTCAGATCACATGTGGTCACTCGAAAGTCTACATCTGTTTTTATGAGTGAGACTGTTAACTTGGTGCTTCCTGAAATTGTACTGGGTGTATTGTTTGCTGTAATGAATTTGCCCTACAGTTTCCTTTTCATACTCTGCTTACATTCACTTCTGATTTAGAATCATAGAATCATAGAATAGTTAGGGTTGGAAAGGACCTTAAGATCATCTGGTTCCAACCCCCCTGCCATGAGCAGGGACACCACACACTAAACTATGTTGCCCAAGGCTCTGTCCAGCCTGGCCTTAAACGCCTCCAGGGTTGGAGCATTCACAACTTCCTTGGGCAACGTATTCCAGTGCCTCACCTCCCTCACTGTGAGGTACTTCTTCCTTATATCCAACCTAAACTTCCTCTGTTTAAGTTGCATGTACACTGAGGTGTTGATATAAACTGTTAAACAGCAGGTTGTCAGGAGTGCAGCTATGGAAGTGCAAGTCATGGCAAGATCTGCACACAGAACTGTTCCCCCAAAAAGGGAGTATATTTCAATTTAATGTCTTCTTTTGCCAAAGATTTTGGGTGGTAGTGAAGCTTTGAGATCCAAGGGGAAAGCTAAATGCTTTGCAGGTGCTGAAGACAATTCAAGAGATAATTTATAATAATTTAAGACATAAATTAATTCAGAACAAACTGGAAAGCATTTTGGTCTCCCAGTATGTTAGAAAAACAAAAGGCAGTAGGGAAAAAAAAAAAGCCACAGAATGTTTTTCAGTCCAAGACAATCATGCCAAAAATAGCGAGAATTCGTTGTGTTAGCTGGGGAGAAGATGCATTACAGTTTTGCGTATTGATGTCTACTGAAAGAAATATCTGAGTGTTGCTGCAGGGGTTC
>NW_009921341.1:6873-10509 GCF_000696875.1 Nestor notabilis | reverse complement strand
CAGGAATAGAAGCACTCCTATCACTTGGCTGGTAACTATCTGGGAAACTTGCTCAGGGGGTCGTTTGATCCCACATAGGTATCAGCAGGAGTGTTGCCATTGATGCTCATGAGTGAAGGATCGGGACTTACTTAAATGTATGCTGAACTGTGCAGTTGAGTGCTGTTGTTGGCTGTTACTGCCACTGAGTGGCATTTCTCACCAGTTAATCGTTGCTCATTGGTAGAGCTGGAATATAGCTCTGCAGTTCCTGGATTCTGTTCCTGTGGTTAGGCTGCCAGATCACACTGTCCCTCTGGATTGTCCCAGTAGACAATAACAAGCAGACAATAATTTAACCAGAAATAGAAAATGGGGGAAGTAGTAACAATAAATTCATTAACACAGTAATTATTAAAGTGAAGACAATCCTGCACATGAAGTACTTACATTTTAATATTATCCTCTCAAAAAGAATAAAGTAGTAGTAAGAGTATCAGATGAGAATAACTACATCTTCTTGTGGGAATTGCCCTACTTTTTGGCCTTGGTGGTAAAGATGACCTTGTTTACATGGGGTGTTCATAGGCAGAGCCAAGGTGGAATGTGAAAGACAGGTATACTGCCCTGTGGCAGGGTAACTGCTGTAAAAGATGGAGCTTTAAAGACCTCGGTTTGATTGATGCTAACATGCCAGAGATTGTCTGCTGCATATCTCCTGCAACAGTGGGAAGGCTCATTGCAGAGGATAAAAATCAGTCTGAACACGGAATAATAATAATTCAGTACAGAATCTATACAACATTTATGGTCAATATTTTTTTTTGCGGCTAGGGCACTGCTCGGGGGCTGAGCCAGCCTTTTGGTCATTGTGGTGGGGCTGGGTCTCTTCCATCTCTGTAGCTCCTCAGGCTGCCTCCAGGCTGGAGGCAGTATTTCCAGAAATTTGCATCTCTCTTTCTTGTCCCATGTGTCTTTATAAATACACTTTGGTATGATAGTGATGAAGTAGATGTAGATGCCAAGATGGATAAGACATTTTAAAAAAGTGTAGAAGAAACTGTACTGCTGCTGGCGAAGTAAAGAGTGTGATAAGCAAAACATTTTTTAGGAAATATCTGGAAAATCAACAGAAAAGTAGAAGAGACTGCAGAAGGATTTACCTTCAAAGTAATACATCAACCTGACTATATGATAGAAATGCCCAACAGAGTTGTAAAGCTGTCTTTCTCTTACATTTGTTGTATTTATCTTCTGAGCTGCTAGTTACACTGCAGCATGTACCTGAATACCTAACGGAGAACTCGGGTATGGCTATAACAGCAGCAGTGCAGCTACAGTGTATGACAGGTTTAATCTCTGGTGGTACCTATATAAACCTTTAAAAAAGCAGCCTTGCTTATATCTCCATGCTGTAATTGTCATTTTTCAGTGGCAAGGTCATCAGTAGTAATCAGAGCAGTAGCATGCTGTATGGCCATTATGTCAGCTGGAGAGGTAAATGTTTAACAGCAGTAGTTTGAAAATGGGTCATTACAGTGTGAAATTTGCTTAGAGTTTTGGGAACTGTAGTTATTTAAATATTGATATTTGCACAGTATCATTACTCATCTTAGACAAAGCTAGGAGGAAGAACTGTTTCTAATTTCTGTAATCTCAGTAGCCATCTAGCTTCTTGGCACCATATATCTCATTAAGCCCCAATAGAGGGTGTTGAATTGTTTCAACACACTTGCTATATCATTCAAAAATGCTGCACAGATCTGTCAAATAGTGTATGTCATGACCCTAATTATGCAAAAGATAATCAAGGTTGGGTTAAAGAATAGTGTTACTGTCATTATTATGTATTTAGAAAGTGCCTCTCCATTCATATAATACAAAAATAAATAACACACCCCCATCAGTTCTAAGCTCTTCAATAGATGCACTTTCCAGTGTTTAAGAAGTTTTAATCTACTCTTGGTACTGCATGGAATATTTGTTATTGTAAGTGCATGAGAATGCTATACATCCCGAAAACTGTATTATGTATAAACATAAAAACATCACTCAAAACTGCTGATGATTTCTTTTTACTTTGATGGTGATCCTTTGTCATTGGCAGAATCAAAGACTGGGTTTAAAGATTGCTTGTGGTGAAGACATGCACCTATTTAGTGATTTCTTATGTAAATGGTATATAAAATTAGAATGTAATGCCACAAAACTACTTGCTCTATTTTTTCAGGTTTTTAATAGCTTGAGGATGGGACTGATTTCCCACTGCTTTGCACTTCTTGTAGTCATGTAGATTGTTGTACAGGATGTAGAAAGTGGATATGAAGTGCTACCGTTCTGTTTTGACACATGGCCAAAATATGCTCAAAACCAGACCTATTATATTTGAATGATAAGAACATCTACGTGTCTGGAGATCATAACTACTTTAAATAAGGGTTCCTGAAAAACTGTTCAATCAGGTCACTTGGTAGCTAGGACATAGAGCTGTGGGCTGCAAAGCCACATGCTTCTTCATTGTCATATCTCTGTGTTCAATTTTACGGCAATCATATGAGGCTTTTGGCAGGTGCATCTTCTGGCCACACTTATAAAACCAGTGGTCTTATCACTAACAGAAACAGACTTCTGCAGAAGTGCTGGAAAGCCTGAGTGGCTGTGTGCAGTTGTGCATTGATAAATGAAAGTAATTAGGATAACATATTCTGCATTTGAGGTCTGCTGTTTTCTTACTGCATCAGAACTAAACTTTTTTTATATCCAGAGCTGAACACAGTACTGCAGGTGGGGTCTCACCAGAGCAGAGCAGAGGGACAGAATCAGCTTCCTTGACCTGCTGGTCACACCTCTTTTGATGCAGCCCAGGATACAGTTGGCTCTCTGGGCTGTGAGTGCACCCTGCCAGGTTATGTTTGGCAACCAACACCCACTAGTCTTTCTCCTCAGGGCTGCTCTCAGTCCATTCTCCCCTAGCCTGTATTTGTGCTTGGGATTGCCCTGACCCAGGTGTAGGACCTTGTATTTGGCCATGTTAAACTTCATGAGGTTTGCACTGGCCCACCTCTGAGCCTGTCAGGGTCCCTCTGGATGGCATCCCTTCCCTCCAGTGTGCCAGCTGCACCACATGGCTTGATGTCATCAGCAGACTTGCTGAGGATGCACTCAATCCCACTGTCCATGTCACTGACAAAAGTGTTAAACAGCACTGGTCCCAGTAGCAACCTCTGAGGAGCACCACTTGTTACTGGTCTCCACTTGGATATCAGGGCATTGACTGCAACTCTCTGAGTACAACCATATAGCCAATTCCTAATTCAGCAAGTGATCCATCTGTCAAATCCAAAATCCATGAGTTTCCAGTTTTGAGAGAAGAATGTTGTGCAAGACAGTGTCAAATGCCTTGTACAAGTCCAGGTAGATGACATCGGTCACTCTTTTCTTACCCACCATTGCTGTAACCCTGTCATAGGAGGCCACCAAATTTGTCAGGCACAATTTACCCTTAGCGAAGCCATGTTGACTGTTACCAGTCATCTCCTTATTTTCCATGTGCCTTAGCATAGTTTCCAGGAGGATCTGTTCCATGATCTTGCAAGGCGCAGAGGTGAGTCTGACTGTCCTGTAGTTCCCCAGGTTTTCCTTTTTTTCCCTTTTTAA
>NW_009921341.1:0-6842 GCF_000696875.1 Nestor notabilis | reverse complement strand
GGTTCTTTTTCTACGCAGCAGGAACTTCGCCAGACTGCCACAGCTTCTCAGATATGATAGAAAGTGGCTTAGCTACTTCATCCACCAGTTGCTCCAGAACCCATGGATGCATGTCATCAGGTCCCATCCACGTGTGCATCTTCAGGTTTCTTAGATGTTCTCAGACCTGATCTTGTCCTGCAGTGAGCAGTTCATTATCTCAGTCCCTATCTTTGCCTTCTGCCACTTGGGCTGGAGCACTTGCCAGTGAAGACTAAAATAAAAAAGTCATTGAGTACCTCAGCCTTCTCCGTATCCCAGGTAGCCAGGTCTCCTGTTTCCTTCCAGAGAGGTGCCAGTTTTCCCTAGTCTTCCTTTTATCACTGACATACCTATACAAGCTCTTCTTAATTGCCCTTGACATTCGTGGACAGATTTAATTCTGTCAGGGCTTTAGAGCATTCCTAACCTGATCCCTGGCTGCTCAGTCAATTTCTCTGTGTTCCTCTCAGGCTACCAGTCCTTGCTTCCACCCTCTGCAGGATTCCTTTCTGTGTTTGCATTTGTCCCAGAGCTCCTTATTCAACCACAGAGGCCTTGTGGCATTTTTGCCTGGCTTCCTCTTTGTCAGGATGCATCGCTGCTGAGCTTGGAGGAGGTGATCTTTGAATATTAACCAGCTTTCTTGGCATCCCTTTCCCTCCAGGACTTTATCGCATGGTACTTTACCAAGCAGATCCCTGAAGAGGCCAAAGTCTGCTCTCCTGAAGTCCAGAGTGGCAAGCTTGCTGTGCATCCTCCTCACTGCCAAAGAATCTCAAATTCTACCATTTCATGGTCACTGCAGCCAAGGCTGCCCTTGAGCTTCGTATTCCCCACCAACCCCTCCTTGTTGGTGGTTTTCTCACTGTATATTACGATCAAGAATCGTAATCAACACCTGTAAAACAAAGGACCCAACCAGATCTGGGTAGCCAGTTTGTTTTATAGTGCGAGCTAAGTAACTAAAAGAGAAGCGGAAATCCCGTCAGTTCTAACACCTCCCTTAAAGGTGCAGTTTTGATTTAGTTTTGATTCCCTGAGATAGCTCCCAGTCTGTTGGCTGTCTGTTATCAGGGATAAATTCTTTGTCAATGGAATGGTCAAGCAGCAAACCTCTGTGCCATAGTTCCATATATACTTAATTGGAATTTCCAGGGAGTGTTACATAGCGCAGATATTGAAAACAAGCTCTAAGCTGTCAGAGATGGCTATTTGTCTTTTTTATGTCTAGCACGTTCAGTGGTTCTGAATAATAATGTAGGGGATACAGGATTTTTAGGAACATTAAGTAATTCTCATGTATGTAGAAAACCAGCTCTTTATTAACACTTAGGTCTTGTAAAAATGTTTTGAAAAGTTTTGGGACCACCAGTGTTGAAGAGCTTAAGCTGATGGATGTCCCACACAGACAAAAGCAGTTTCTATTGTCTGATGCTCTTAAGAATTTGCTGAAGGGTCAGTAGAAGTGAAAAACGGACATCAGCACAGCAGTGAAATTAAAGTGGTAGAATACAACTGTAAACGCATCAAAACACATCAAAAAGAATAAGGAACAGGTGCCTGCCCTACACCACAGCATTACTTGGGAGTGGTGTAACCTGACTTCACATGAACAACAAACCCAGGGATCTTTTCCAGATTGGACGTGTGACCAGCCTTGCCATAACAAGGAAATGAAATGTAGACAAAGGATGCTAGCAAGCTGGCCAAAGCTTTGTATCTCTGGAACAACTGAAATTCATGATGGCTGCCTCTTGGGACTTCCATATGGTAATTCATCAATAATGGGACCCGAAAACTACTATACCAACCTTTGTCCAGAAGCTGAAACAACAGTTTTGCAGTTACTTCATTCACTTCTCTCTTTCATTCGCTTTTTCTTAGGTGTTGTCCTAATTAACTTTAATCAACCATGCTTTCAGTATGGCCAGAGGAAACAGAAAGGAGGAAACACAAAGGCACAGGGCTAGAGCGAGGAAGTATTTCTTGGCTGACAATGAAAAACTACTGAGACATGTGTAGTGCAAACTGAGGCTGTCAGTTCAGGCTCTCTTAGACTTTCCAAACCTGGCTGCTCCCATACTGAAGAGCTTCCCTACTGAAGGCAGGTCTGCTTTTGAGCTATCTGAAACGGGCCACTCACATCCAAGTCAGAATTTCTCAGTGTTTTATGTTCCAATATTCATGGGAGCAGAAACTGGAACACAGATCTTCCCTTCTACATTACAAGTGCGAAGTAAGGGAAGGCCCCTAGTTACAGTTTCTCCCTGGCCCTGTGAGTGTTCTTTGGTCTTCATAAATGCTGACAGCGTGCACTGTAAAAAACTTTCATCAGGACTGTAACAACACTTCATAAGCTAGCTGTTAGCACTGGCCTCAGAATCAGTGCGAAGGACTCAAACTGAGGTGATAGTGAAATCTGGGTTTCCCAAATCCTGCTTATATTATTAGTAGATCCTAATCCATGTCTGCTGCTTGGGGTCTGCGGGTGACACAAGTGAAAACCAATTCCCAGCAGTGCTTCAACAAGAGCTAAATGCTTGTTCATTGTGGCCAAAACATGGGCTGTTCCGGACCCAGAACTGTGCAGCCGCAAGGGCATTTGATCCTACCATGTCCCCCCTTTTCTTAGGTAGAGTCAAACGTTCTTAGAATGCCTCTGATGATTTTATCTAGCCTGTTCTTAACGTGAAGAGCTGTACTTTTGAAAAATGGTCACTTAAAGGCAGCTTATTCTCTTTGTGGCTCTAACACACAAGTTCAAATGAAAATACTGAAGCATTTTTTATGCAGCATTTTTGGTGAGGTGGGGAGAGCACAGAAGAGGCACCTCAAGCACTTGTATGTGTTTCTGAAACCTCAGCTGCTCTGTACTCCTTACAAGTCCTACCAAGAGATCACGTACTATCTGGGGGCTGGCATAGCCAACCAAGCTCTGCCCGCACCAGCAATGTCCTCTCTCGGGGCTCTGTGCCTGGTGGCGAGCAGTTGTTGGAAGCTGTTGCTGAGAGCAAGCTGAGAGCTTTTGCTCTCCCTGCCGGAGTAACATTTCAACTGGCTAGATCCCAGATCACGGAAGGTAATCTGTTGCATTCACTGCAGTTTTTTACTTGTCCTCATCTGATATTGAAGGCCATATCAGTAGTTTTGCACCCTTAATTTGCAAGTGATTTGCACTCCAAGTTGTGGGAACAAACAATTCCATGTGTAATTTAGAAAATGTGGCCTGTGGAGTCTATTTGCAGTAACCACAATAGTTAAATTACCAGTGTGATTAACTGTAAGGATGAATGTGCTTTCATAAATGCCAAAGCAATTGTTTCTGGTAATTTATTCCACTCCTTACAATATGGCTACAAGAATCTGAACTAGTGTTTTTCAGATAATATAGTCCATATTTTGTGATGGCAACTTGAGAAAAATTTCTTCTTTTTAGGGTTATTAGATTATACTAATTTGGAGAACATTTTCAGTTTTCTTTGTTAGAGTTCAGTAAATTGTGAATAAAATTATTTTCAGTGTAGGTGGTGAGCAATGTACTTAGCAATAAAGTACCCTATTAAACTCTCTTGTTTCCACATCCTTTCATTTGGCAGGATTAAAAACAGTGTGCATGAGGTGAGTGTGTATTTCTTTTTTTTGTAATCAGTAAGTATATATTTTTGTGACCGTAAAATGTATATATTATAAAACTAACCACCACTTCTAGATTGGCACCAGTTACATGTTTACTTCTGTGTTAGTATCAGATGTATTTTCAAATTATTCATCTAGCTAGAGATTAGCATCACCTCAGTTGAGTTCATTCAATGGTATGTTTGTTTTCACAAATGTTTTGGGAAATGATCTGTCTTAAAACAAAAAGAACAACTTTAAAACATGTTGTTGGTTTGTTCCTTTTGGGCTGGGTCCAGTACAGAATGCAGCCACACAAGTAGCTGAATTAACACAGCAGAGAAGGTTTTAATTTCCAGGCAGGAATGAGGGAAAACAGTTTGGATTTACTAGAGTAGTAAGAACTTCAATTAGACCCACCAGCCACAGCCTGGAAGTATGGCACCAAAGGCCATTTCTTTAGCTACTTTGTATTTTCATTGCTACCTGCAACTTTTTAGGTATTTTAATGCTGAATTTATGAAACACAAATTATGGATTGTGTAAATACTTTCATTGCTTTTAAATTGTTTGAGAAATTGGTGGGATTATTTTGGGTTTATTACCAAAATAATATATTTTGGTAATTTCTAGGGACAAATGTATTTCTAGTATTGTGGGCAATCAATTGCAGGTATTTCTCATGTGTATTCTTACATAGCAGTTTAGCCAAGTTTAATCTGAAATAATATTCGTCTCTGAGGCAGTGGCTCAGAAGTCATGCCTGTGATCTGGGTCTTCTGTGCTTCTATTCAAAATTGCCATGTTGCTATTAAAATTTTCAGTTCTTCAAGAAGCATCAAGGTCATTATTAGGAGCCTTACTGTTGAAAAGTCTGATATTTGTCTTTTGAGACCACGGGAGAGCTCTGCTTGTTTCTTTTGAAAAATGGAAAATAGTTGCTCAGATAAACTCCTCTCAACCCTCGTTAAATTCAGTGCTAAGGTCAAAATAATTAGTGTTTACCACCTATACGTACACAAAAGTTGGATATACTCTGGGTGCTATATCAAAGTTGTATTTTCTCAGCTGTCCTTGTCTTCATGTGAACCAGCACACTTACTTCAGTTAAAATGAATGTGGGAAAGTAAAAATACTTAAAAATAAGATTCAGAGGGAAGCTAAAAGTGCACACATGTGCCTCTATGAAGACTTGAATGGCAGTTGCACCAGTTCTGCCTCAATTTCACAGTAAATATATGTGCAACAGATGTGTTGATTTTTTTCCTGTGAATGTTCTGCCACAATGAAGACATACAGACTTAAAATTCTAATTCAGAAAAAAACCTGCCTTATTAATGAGTAAAAGTTACCATATACTCCTTCACATATCATATATTCAAACACATAGTTATCTCAAACCACATATGAAAGATCTGATAGGAAGAGATTGAAGAATCATGCAAGATGGAGATGTTCTGTTAGATTTGCATGAGAGAATTTTTTTGCAGCAACGAACAGAGAATGACCACCATCCAACAAGGCTGAATGAAAATGAATGCTTACTAATCAAAAGAGCTCTTACAACAGAAAAGTAGTATCCTGTAAAAATATTTGAATGAAAAGAGCATGGGGCTTCAGGAGTTGTGTGCCTTTCGCATGTAACTGTGACACAGGGTACCTTTTCTACAAAACGATAGGATGTTTTTCTCCTGGCAATTGTGTAGAAATATTTATTTGATATGAATGGAAATATGTATTTCATATGAGTGATTGGATTTTAGAACAACTCTGGATCTGTGTTCGAAGTCAGCTGCCAGCTTTCATTAATTTAATGTAAATAATGAAACCAGCAGACATTTGGAACAGTACAACCAGATAGAAATGCAATTGTTGACTTCAGCCTTCATTTTTTGTATGTCATGTTAGCCTTGTGTCTTTTTAATTTTTATTTATTGCACCAGATACTGATGAGCATTTTCAGAAGCAGGTTTGATGTAGTAAAAAAATTTATTTCACTCTGTTGGATACTAAATTCATGTGGGTAGTTGAAGTTCTAGAGGAAAATTATTACTTCTCTTATTTTTGCATACTGATTAAAGGTTACAATCTTAAGGAATGCATAGAAAGCTTGGAATAAGCAATATTATTTGAACCAGTCATGATACTGCTATAGGAATGTCTCACTACTACTGAATATAGCAAAGTTATTAATCTTTGTTGACAAGGAGTCAGTGGGTTTCAAGTTGGTTTCAGTGTCTATTTCCTACTGCACAAAAAAATTCCCATGTTCTTTATCTGACCTAATATCCCTCCTGACTGGAGGGCCTGGGATGCTTCAACTGACACTGCAGCCTGCAGGACAGAGGGATGCTGAGTGTGGACATTGAAATGAATGGTCCTTCTCCTATTCCCTGTCTGAGAGTGCAGGTCCTCTTACTCTAAGCCAGCCCTTGTGCTCACATGTGCTCCTTGGGGTGTGGGAGTGCTTATCCCAGGACAGTCTTCTCCCTTGTTCATTTCCTTTGTCAAATCCCTAGAGGTTCACCAACCCCAGAGGTCCAGCAGTTTCTTGGACCTCTGGTACGTGATGAGCCAGAGAAGGTGGAAAGGGCAGCAGAGGCTGCTAGCAACTGCAGAAGAGGGCAAGTCTGTAGTTATCCTAGGCTATTGGATACTACTCTACCCTCATTGCATCAACATTTAAGAGTTATTATTTGGTGTCATGTACATTTACAGTTATTGCTCTTTTATAATAGTATATCACAAATCACTGTCGGGGGGATATTGAACAGATTAAAAGAAATCGGAATTCCTTGCACCATTGCAAGGAACAGCATTTAAAATCAGAGATTATATGGAGTGACTGCCTTACTCTTGAAAGAACAACTGAAGCTTTGTGCCTACTCATTTATCTCTTTACTTTCTGGGGTGATTTTTTGGTGGTGTTTTTGATATATCTTCCAACTGATGTTTTTATTAAACACTGAAATGCTACTGTATTAAGTTTTGAGTATTTTTTTTCCTTGTCTTCTACCCAGCTATCTGTCACTTTGCTGTTTTTACAGCTAAAATTAAACTCTGCAAGCACATAGAAGAATTTTTACTCTTGGAGGTGGTAATAAAGTTTCATACTGTGCATAAAAGTATTTTCTAGATAGAAAGTTAAATCAGCTAGTTAAATAAGAGTGTGAATAGGTGTCCTGGTTTCAGCTACAGCAGTCATT
>NW_009921340.1:0-2798 GCF_000696875.1 Nestor notabilis | reverse complement strand
GTTCACAGCCCGGGTAGACGAGGCCTCAGTGGTGGACATGGAGGGGCTGGGGATGGATGGACAGGATGGGCCGAAAGGTCTTTTCCAACCTGGTGGGTTCCATGATTCCATGTCCCAGCACAGTCCCAGTTGCTCCCACTCACTCCCAGTTGCTTCCAGCATCACCTCAGTTGCCCCCAGTTAGTCGCAGTTGCTCCCAGCATGATCTCGGTTGCTCCCAGCAGAGTCCCAGTTGCTCTCAGCACATTCCAGTTGCTCCCAGCACGATCCCAGTTGCCCCTGCATGGTCCCAGTTGCTCCCAGAACATCCCAGTTGCTCCCAGCATGATCCCAGTTGCTCCCAGTGTGCTCTGGAACACTCCCAGTCACTCCTAGTGTGAATCCAGTTGTTCCCAATTGCTCCCAGCATGGTCCTAGTTGCTCCCATTCATTCCCAGTTGCTCCCATTACATCCCAGTTGCTCTCAGTACATCCGAATTGCCCTCAGCACAATCCTAGTTGCTCCCAGTACATCCCAGTTACTCCCAGTGTGCTCTGGAACACTCCCAGTCACTCCTAGTGTGAACCCAGTTGTTCCCAATTGCTCTCAGCATGATCCCAATTGCGCCCAGCATGATCCCAGTTGCCCCCAGCATGATCCCAGTTGCTCTCAGTACATACCACTTGCTTCCAATGTGCTCTGAAACACTCCCAGTCACTCCTAGTGTGATCCCAGTTGCTTGCAACTGCTCCCAGTTGCTCCCAGCACGGTCCCAGTTGCCCCCAGCATGGTCATAGTTGCTGCCAGCACAATCCCAGTAGCCCCCAGCACATACCAGTTGCTGCCAGCACAATCCTAGTTGCTCCCTCCAAGTCCATCCCAGTTGCTCCCAGTACATCCCAGTTGCTCCCAGTGTGCTCTGGAACACTCCCAGTCACTCCTAGTGTGAACCCAGTTGTTCCCAATTGCTCCCTGTTGTTCACAGCATGATCCCAGTTGCTCCCAGCATGATCCCAGTTGCCCCCAGAATGGTCCCAGTTGCTCCCAGTACATCCCGCTTTCTCCCAGTACATACCAGTTGCTTCCAGTGCGCTCTGGAACACTCCCAGCATCATCCCAGTTGCTCCCAGCATCATCCCAGTTGCTCCCAGCATCATCCCAGTTGCCCCCAGCACGATCGCAGTTGCCCCCAGCTCAATCCCAGTTGCCCCCGCATGATCCCAGTTGCTCCCAGTGGGGTCTGGAACACTCCCAGTCACTCCTATTGTGAACCCAGTTGTTCCGAGTTTCTCCCAGATACTCCCAGCATGATCCCAGTTGCCCCCAGCACGATCCCAGTTGCTCCTAGCACGGTCCCAGTTCCTCCCAGTACATCCCAGTTGCTCCCAGTACATCCCAGTCACTCCCAGTGTGCTCTGGAACACTCCCAGTCACTCCTAGAGTGAACCCAGTTGTTCCCAATTGCTCCCAGTTGCTCCCAGCACGATCCCAGTTGCTCCCAGCACGATTCCAGGTGCCCCCTGCATGGTCCCAGTTGCCCCAGTACATCCCAGTTGCTTCCAGTGTGCTCTGGAACACTCCCAGTCACTCCTAGAGTGAACCCAGTTGTTCCCAATTGCTCCCAGATTGGTCCCAGTTGCTCCCAGCTCAATCCCAGTTGCTCCCAGTTGCTCCTACATGGTCCAGTTGCTCCCAGCATCATCCCAGTTGCTCCCAGCACAATCCCAGTTGCCCCAGTACATCTCAGTTGCTCCCAGCATCATCCCAGTTGCTTCCAGTGTGCTCTGGAACACTTCCAGTCACTACTAGTGTGAACCCAGTTGTTCCAAATTGCTCCCAGTTGCTCCCAGCACAATCCCAGTTGTTCCCAGCACAATCCCAGTTGCCCCCAACATGGTCCCAGTTGCCCCAGTACATCCCAGTCACTCCCAGAGTCCTCTGGAACACTCCCAGTCACTCCTAGTGTGAACCCAGTTGTTCCCAATTGCTCCCAGTTGCTCCCAGCATGGTCCCAGTTGCTCCCAGCTCAATCCCAGTTGTTCCCAATTGCTCCCAGTTGCTCCCAGCATGATCCCAGTTGCCCCCAGCACAATCCCAGTTGCTCCCAATTGCTCCCAGTAGCCCCCAACACCATCCCAGTTGCTCCCAGTACATCCCAGTCACTCCCAGTGTGCTCTGGAACACTCCCAGTCACTCCTAGAGTGAACCCAGTTGTTCCCAATTGCTCCCAGTTGCTCCCAGCACGATCCCAGTTGCTCCCAGCACGATTCCAGGTGCCCCCTGCATGGTCCCAGTTGCCCCAGTACATCCCAGTTGCTTCCAGTGTGCTCTGGAACACTCCCAGTCACTTCTAGTGTGATTCCAGTTGCTCCAAATTGCTCCCTGTTGCCCACAGCACGGTCCCAGTTGCTCCCAGCACGGTCTCCGTTGCTCCCAGCACAATCCCAGCTGCTCCCAGTCACTCCCAGTCCATCCCAGTGCTCCCAGTACAGCCCCGGGAGGGGTTATGGGCCCGAGGGGCTCACCTGGGGGGCTCATCCCCTCCCCCCCCGAATCCACTCAAAATGGCGGACGGCGCCTTTCCAACATGGCGGCTACAGAACGACTCCAACTCCCGTCGGGCCCAGAAAAAGCCGTCCCCGCCCCCATCCTCGAACTCGGGCGCTGATTGGACATAAGCAGGGACGGGCGCGGCAGCGGCCAATCAGGCGGCTCAGGGCGGAGAGAGCGGCGGTTTAGGGTGGGGGGAACGCCTTAGGCGCCCATAGGCACCCATAGAGAACATACACCCCATAGACCCCCATAGGCACCCATAGAC
>NW_009921339.1:0-31425 GCF_000696875.1 Nestor notabilis | reverse complement strand
AAATAAAATAAAATAAAATAGAAATTTAAAAACCAAATCATGTTGGCATTCCCATGGAATTGTATGACTGTAGGAGCTGCAACAATATTAAAAAAAAAACATAAAACCATATCCATCCCAATAAAATCATGTGAGTGACCAGTGCTGACTTCAGTGGTTTAGTTGTATGAGATCGCAGACATTTAGGTTCCCCATCAAATTGCTAAGTTTAGCAAAATCCCATTTGCTTTCAACAGTAAGCCACCATTTATGGCAGTTAACGGCATTTTTTGACATAAATATGATCTTTCATACAAAGAATCGGGATGTGGGTCCTTTCGAACTGCTTCTGCAAATTCAGATAGCTGATGTCAGCAATTATGTTGTATTGCATATCCTCCTTGTTAAAAATGGTTAATGCTTGTCTGTTATCAGTGTTTTGCAGGCCCACAGCTGTGCAGGATTTATACGATAGAGAATCCTTCACTGTTTATCACACAGCTGTTGTTATAGCAGTTATTTCCAGTTGACACTTATCTTTAAGGACATCAATTCCCTGCTTCTCATGCAGTGCATATTCTAGCAATATATCCAAAAGGCCAACTGCTTGTTATTTATAAATAGTCCGAGCCACTAATTACTAGACTGGTGTGTGGTAGTTTTGAAAGCCATATTTCAAGTTGTTTTTTCCACAGCTAAAATGATGTTGACTGAAGATTAAACTTACGTCTCACCAAGGGACTCTGCCCAAGGCCCATAGTTTTGCCAGCATTTGAGATATAATCATAAATGTTGCAATTTTAGGTTGATTTCTTTGGCAGCCAATAGTTTCAGACCGCCACAGGCAACTCAGTAGTTTTACATCATCCCTAAATTGATTTTATTGTTTGTGTCTATTTTGAAACTGCATTGAGCTCTCAGCTGGCTACGTTACACAAATACTTATGAACATTAGGAAAACCTACTCCAGAATATGCTGTCTCTCAGCTTTTGTTAGAGGTGCCTGAATCCGTACCTATATAGGAAAGTTAATTTGGACTGCAACAGGTTGTGAATTAAAAGCAGAGTAGCTATTTCCAGTTAACACCTTAAACTGGCAATACTCTCTCAATGCATACAGTGTAATGGAAGGCAGACTGACATTCTTTTGTGCACACTGAAAAATGCTCCGTAAGCGAATTCCCAAGGTATGCCTGCATGAGGCTGGTTGATCTGGAAATTTTTATTCTGGCCACTTACCTGGCAAGTCTAACTTGTGGCTCTTTGGCCCTATGTTTTGTCTATCTTTAGCTGTTAGAGACCATATGTATGTCTGTAGCCCCACTGACAGGCTGAAGTGCATACAGTCGAACAGTGATTTCACTGGAAAGCAGGAAACACAGAGTAGAGCTGTTCATTCGTGGTCTTTTTTATCCAGAATGTGAGGACTTCTAGCTCTGCTGTTTAACTGAGATTTACTCTGTTCTCCAGCTCCCTAGATTAAAAATAATGAGGGCAGCACACAAAGATCATCCAGATCCCTGAGACCCACATGGGGCCTTCGTTTGCTTGAGCCCTCTGTGTGTTATTGCAATAAGAAGGTAAGAGTCTCAGTTGTATACTTGTGTTGACGTCCGCTCTTGTCGATGCATGGAGATTTGTCAAGTCTGTAAATGCTTAAATGTTAAGTCTGTATGTCTACAGAGATGCTTTTAAAAGAGAACAGCAACCACCCACACAGTGGTGAGGTCCTGATAGTGACTAGCCTGGGAGATTCAGCCCACTGAAGTAAAGCCTTTTTTCTTCTAACAGCTTTACAGCTGCCTGAAATGTTGTCCTTCACGGTTTTTATATTATGTGTATTTATTCCAAGCAAAAAAAATGCTGTGAAATTTCAAGATTGTTATTAGGATTGGGATTGTTGGTCTTTTGCACCAACTTTGAGGCATTTTGTAGTAGAATGTCTCATCTGAATTCAGTGAGATTCTGTGTATGTTTTTGCAGAAGGGACAGTAAATATCATATCACAAACTGCAGTGGAAATACCACAGTACAAATGCTTTTTTTCACATTACAGTGCTTGCTGTTGCTCTTCTGGGAGCATATGATTTAAATAAATTGCAATCTGAGAAGACTCTTTTGCAGCAAGACAATCGTGTAGCTTCTCATCACCGTAGTTTACTGATGTTGTCCCAACATATCCAACCCATGTGAGAAAGCGTAACAGCACTCCTACCTCAGGCAGTTAAGACATGAATGGTATTTAGATATGTACCAGAATGTAACTGGTGCTACTCAGCCTTTTAGCTGCCAGCTCTCCCCACACTCTCATAGTCCTTTGGCTGAAAAATGTTCAGTTGTTAAGCTAACTTGCCCCTGAAATGAATCAAAACATAGTGAACACATAATAACCTCGTAAGGTGTCTTCCAATACAAATTATCCTGTGATCCTATGATTCTCCATGGCTTCACTGCAGTGTTATGTGTGTGGACAGTCAGGCTGCCTAATGTCACTAACATTTATCATGTCCATACTGTTGTTACTCATGTCCATTACCAGATACCTTATGTATCTCCCGTGCCTGTTAGCAGTGAATTACAGTGACATTATTGCTGAACTTACGGGGACTGTATATACCTTGTGTGTCTGCAGGGGACTTGTGAGAACGTGTCAGAGAAAAATTGTACTTCAGTGGTGCAGCCAGTGTCTGTATCTGACATATGCAACCATGACGCTCATTAATCTGCGAAATGTACTTGCTGTTGATACATGTAATTTAGCCCAGAGACCAGAAACAGGCCATCTTCAATTATGAGTATCTCATCAGACAAACCATATCCTAGAAAGCAGCATTCTATCTGAGCCTTTTGGACTGTTGCCAGTCCCTAAAGTGCCTATACACTACAGCAATGCTAAATGTGGATACATAACTTGTGATAGTCCCAGATAAGTATCAAGCTAGAAACCATGACAAAACCTCGGGCTTTAGGTGGTGGTCGCATTTTCAGAGATGAAAAGCTTTTATTTTAGGGATGGAGGACAGCAACAATCTGCTTGTATTTCGCTGTGACATTTTACAAGTGAAATTAATGTTTTGGCATCACTTCCAGCCTAATTAAGTGTTTGGAGTGGGCGTGAAACAGCAAGAGATGGTGTACATGTCATTGCTCAAGAGTTTTTAAGCAGATAGCCTGCTTTATGTCTAAGTGGAAAGGTATTACTCTGGAGTTCATTTTCACAATCATTTTCATTAGTCTGGGCAGCTATTGATGAGCATTGCAAGTTTTGGAAAAACACAGGTTGACGGCACAAAAAAATGAGGAGTCTTGGGCTTGCCACAGTGTTCCTGTGGGATCCAGGAAAAGTGTCCCTGTTTTTCTGCACCTGTCTTGTCTATGACAGCTTTTGTTGTCCTTACCTCCATCTGTTAAGTATCTACTGCAACACTGACTTATGGAAGATACACACTGGGAATGATAAAATTTTCTGGTTTCCATTACCTGGGTAAATCCTGTCACATGCCCATGGGGAGTAGATAGATCACAGAAGATGGATGTACCACACCCAAGTCAGCTACATGTCTTTGGTAAGGGTTATTTTTTGTTGTTTTAAAAAGTGTGCATGGTATAAGTCCGCTTAATTCCACAGCTAGGGAACTAAAATTATGGCAAGATAGCCCTGCCTTTAACATAATAGAATCTTATCTGCCGTAAGTTAAGGCAAATCCCTGGTGGATCTCTGCCACATCACATAAGTGAATCATCTGGTCTATTGACAGTCTTTTCTTGAGGGAAACTTCATGCCTCTGGCATGTCATGTCGCAGTAGAAAAGCTCTCGTTTCCCAGATATCTCTCTTATCCGTCATTGGGACCATCACCCTCTTGGGACATCTATGGCCTTTCCTGTGATGCAGCAGTCTGCTAGACCACATCTTTTTGCTTTCAGTAACATGAGCAAAGTTACGGGCTCTAAATTATATTAGTTTATAAACGGGGTTGTTCTTGTCTTCAGCTATTTGAAACCTTTAGCACTGCACTATGTTTACAGAAGACTTTGCTTTATTATGTTACCCTCTTTAATGAACTGAAATTGTATTATTGTGCCAGTGCCTGACCATTTCTTTACTGAGCCTGTTATACTTTTGCCAATGGATACCAAGAAAAATTTTACTTTAAAACTTTGAATGAATCTGTACCTCAATTTGATTTTTTTTAGGAACAATTTATAGTTTGACATTTACTTACATAGAATCAGGCAGTCTTCTGTGGAAGAGTGCCTGATTCCATGGAAGATTTAAAGAGAATCTCATTTACTTTGTTTTCAAGTCCTTAATTTGTTGCTAGTTTTGCACTATAGACCATCAGGATTCCTTCCTGTTGTCATCTATAGGAGGGGGGGAAGGAAGAAAATCGATGATAGACATTAATCAGTCCACATTTTCTCCTTATACATACATATTAATTCAGATTAAAGTCTTGAAAATTCAGGAAAAAGTGTGCAGGAAACTTTAGGCTGATGCATTTTATTGAAAGTAAGGCAAAAATAATGTGGGTTTGGGATTTGTCGTTGGGACCCTGGGCAGCTGCAGAAGAAGAAGCATTAATACTTTTATCTGTATCAGATTTAATTCAGACTTAATGGGACTACAGATCACTGTATGTATTAAAGTTTTGTTAATAAATTATTAGCAGTTGTTTAACGATGAATTGGTATAGGTCAGTTAGTTACATGTAACCTGAAAATGTGCATACATGTGTAAATAATATATCTTTTAGAGCTGCACCATGCTTCTGTTTGCTTAGAATATATTGGCCAGGTATTTTATAATGTGAGAAAAACATACAATATGACTAGACTTCTCTTCTATGGAGAAAACTAGAGTTAATCAGTGAAGAATAAGCCTTGACGTTTCCTAACATCTCAGATCATCCTTACTGAAATTCATTCCTTGTGGGCTGAGATTGGATGCTGCTGTTGGAGTAAAGGTACTGAGTATCAGTTTGTGCTATTCTGCCTTCCCCTGAAGATATGTTTACCATTTTAAAGAGAGTAAAATCTGAAGTGGAAGATGAACTGGAAAAACAGTGGTGGATTTTTTTACAGTCTACACATTTACAGCTATTCACTAGTGATTGGGAGTCTCACACAGCTGTGAAACTGCTGAATAATGTTGCATATGTGCAGTATAAGACACCATATGGTTTAACACCATAAGGGCAATGGTGCTTGGGTTGGGACGGGTGAGCTCTGAACGCACGCTGAAATTAAACAGCAGAGAACAAACTTCTGAAAAGTAGCAGCATTTCTCAAATGCTGCTGAAATGCCTGACAGGATTTCGGTGGGTGAGATATTACTTGCCTTATTTAGCCCAAATTCAGGAATGTGTAAAAGAAACACATGCACCTATTGGAGCAGGCAACTAAAACAACGTTGGGCTTCTTCCACCTTTTGTCAGCAATTGTCCCTTTGCCCTCAGTGAGACTGTATTAATTTTTTGTCCAGAACAATACTCTGCAGTTAGTGAGATGAGAAAATATTTAAAGATGGGCTGGAACCACTTTGTAACCAAAATGAGTGATGTCATTGGAAATCAATCACATTTCCTTGCAATAAAATTTTCATTGACAAAGGGAGCTTTAGGTCAGAGAGGCACCCTACACTGAGCCTAAACAAGTCCTGTCACAGTATCTACAAGATGTTTTTCAGACCATGTCACTGAATGAGGTAAATAAGACCCCTATGGATCATTTTGGTCTTTGTGGTTTTTTATAGTAGTTACCAGCAGATATTCCAGTTAAAATCACTCAGTACTTCCTACTGCTAGCTTTTACATGATTATAACTTTACAAAGCATGCATTTTCACCCTATGTTGTCTTTGATGCAGAGAAATCTTTTTAAATTTTTTTTGAAGGATTGTACCTTGAGGGTTGATGACTGTCTTAGAGCTAACAAGATTTTACCCATTAGTGCTCACACCTTGGTAATACGTGGAACAAAACAAATTCATTTAAAAAGAAAAGAAGAAATAATTCTTGTTTCTCCTCTGGTACTTCAACCTGTCAATAGACAATTTTAGAGTTATCATTTCATCAGCATGTGTGGCAAAAATTAAATAGACCTTTCTTGACAAAAGCTGCGAGAGTTCATACAGATCTTTGCTAAAGAATTAGGCACTAGGTGTTGCGCATCCTTTGAAGAATTTCTTCTCCTACCACAGTGGAATGTATTCAGAATCAGCTGCAAGAGGACAGAATCATGGCTTAAATTATTTAATTCTTAAATTATTAAGAATTGTCAATAATAGCAATGTGTGTAAATTTTAAAATAGTCCTGCTAGAGGTATAAAATTTTTCATCGATTTCACAGCATTTTAATTGGAAAGAAATGTTCTGCACAACCAACAAATTCAATCAGTTCACTGGCG
Source organism: Nestor notabilis (assembly GCF_000696875.1). Classification (NCBI taxonomy): domain Eukaryota; kingdom Metazoa; phylum Chordata; class Aves; order Psittaciformes; family Psittacidae; genus Nestor; species Nestor notabilis. Next base: position 25,039 of record NW_009921339.1, on the reverse strand, counting down.
GTGGGTGTTTTCAGTAACATAGTAGCATAGCACATAACTTCTGCTCAGTGGGGGCTAGGACATTAGGAGATGGCACTTCAAATGAAAATCTTTCCACGCTAGGGATGTAACTTATTTCTTGGCTCTTGCTCAACAATGAAACTGGGTCATTGGTTAATTCACTCTCATGTCATTTGTTAAATTTGCTTTCATTCCTTCTATGTCTTTCTCTGAACAGATGGAAAATTCAGCTCTCAGACACTCTTCCTTTAAAATTTCTCCTTCCCACCTGATCAGGTGGCCTCTGTATTGTAGAAGAATATTGTAAGCCTAGTGTTCACTAGATGCTTTGCCAAGGTGGTTTTGTCTTTGGAGGCAGACTCCAATTGAAATGGAGTTAGCAGGTCACAAGTCAACGTAATTAGGCCTTGGGTAAAACTGTTGAGAGAAGTGATTACAATAATTTTGTCATGTATTGACTTTTAATTTTTTCAGGTTTAATGAATCAGAAAGCTTTCTGAGCCCTGTTTTTCTCAGGCTGGAGGCCATCAAGCGTGCATAGCAATCAGTACAGACAGTGTTAAAAAGTGCACAATTAACTAAGGCGATTTGTAGTTGAAGGTTGCTTGTTACCATATTTCTTTCTTTTGCTATAGGAGAGTCTTATTACTGTGGTAATGATGCCAGTATTGATTCCTTCACAAGTGAAAGGGAGAGCTCACCTCTGTCCTTGTGAACTCTTCCAGGAACTGATGTTAGGGGGACATCTGCAGAGTCGTAGGCCAGTCCTAGTCTGCATTTTGGATGAAGCATTCCTCCTCCAGTCTTTGTAAGGGAGCTCAGAAGCAGCATTTTTAGAATGATAGACAGAAACTATTCATGAGTGTGTTCAGTCCCATTTTCTGATCTTAATGACAATGATTCCTGGAAATGATGATACACATGCTGCGTGGAAGAACCGGTCTTTGGAAACTTGCCTCAGTGCTTGGGCCACTGCAAAAACTGTTTACTTGTAAAAATTTTATTTCTTTATAAAGCAAGCAGATCCCTTGCTAACCAAAAACCACGCAAAATAATGGTAATTACATGGGCTTTGTCTTTTGATTTGTAGTTACCAGAGGATAAAAAGCCACACATGAATGATGATTTACAAAATGAGGGAATTCTCTCAGTACATTTCTGATAAAATATTCATTATTTCTGCCAATCTTTCCTATCATATTCTCTCTGCAATATCTTCAAGAGGAGAAATAGCCTCCTGAGGTTCCTCTTTAAATTTTCCAGGCATATGCCCACCAGAGTTCCCTCCTCTTTTAGAAAAGAGTGCACACACAGAAAATCCATGTTCACTGGATGAGTGAAAAGGCCCTTGGTATCTAAATTAGTCATCCCTGAAATCTATTCAAATGCAGATTCCAAAGGTGCTGCATGAAATGCGGAGACAACACATTCCAGATTAAAGTGTTTCATTAATTATTTTTAAGGTTCACTCTAAGTTTTCACCACAGTGTCATACACACCTCTCAGAGAACAATATGAGATGTCTAGCTGTTACACCTTGTTGTGAGCTAGTTCTTCAGCAGCATATTATGGTAAAGACAGACTTGCCCCGAGTCTCTGAAGACCTTCAAGCTATTTCACAGTCCCCAGACAGGATCAGCCTAATACTGATATCGGTATCTATACTGTTCTTTTATAACTCTGTAATCTTCGAGGATGTCCCACAAAACAGAATGCTTTGTAGTATAGAAAAACAGAGTATGTGAATGTATGGAAAGAACAAGTTTTGCTTTGCTTTTGGTCAGGGCTTCCCTTTTGCTTTTTTTCCTCTGCCTGACTGCACTGTTGTGGAGTTCCTTTCTTCCACCTCTCCCCGACACACCCAAGGGGAAGGTCTTGGCACAGCCCCACAACTCTGCTTTTCACAGGCACACGGCCTCTGCTGTCAGGAAGGAGAGATGAGCAAAATGGAGGTAGGGCAGCTGTTGACATAACTGCAGGGTCTGACATCAGTCCTTTTAATTAGGTGGAGAAAGAAGAGAGCTAGCAGATATATTCAGAAAGCAAGATGCTGGGGAAAATTACCTCATGCTTGAGGTCTCTGGGTTTTATCATTTTAAGCTGTACAGTGAAAAAAACTGAAATTGCATCTTTCTAATTCTTTCCACTTCCTTATTTATCCCTCGCCCTTTTTCCACCCTGTCTCAACAACTGGATTATTCAGGAGCTTTAATCAGAAGTTAGTTCCAGAAACTTTTTTTGCTTACCTGTCTCCTGCAGATCAGTTGCATGTAATTTCAGGCCCTCAAAGACTAATTAATGGAAATCAGATCCAAGAAGAAGGATTAATAGGGGAGATTTTAAATGCATTCTAAGTCTGTCTCTCTCTGCTGCCATTGAAGCTCAAGGTAACTCTTCCGAATTTCAGTATTGGTCTGTTATCACTCATGCCCATGCTAAGGCACCTGGGGACTTCAAGATGAGCAAAGGTGGGCCAAAGTTCAGCTCCCATGACTATGTCCAAGTAGGTCTGACCTGCAGCTCATTGTGATCAACACAAAGTCACTTTTTCGCTTCACCTAGGGTTGGATCAGCCAACAGAGTACACCAGTATTGGTTTACAATTCTCCAAGGATTTCTGCCTCTAACTCTGCCTTTCCCTTATTTCTCCTACAACAAAGCCCAAGAAACCTGCCTAGGCCCCACCTGGGTACCCTGGCTGGAAGAAGCTACGAGATGTCCTCTAAAGAGGAGGGTATCAAAGTTGGAGATCTTTTGTTGCAGATCTTCCTGGGTTTTTTTCCCCTAGTTTTACAGCTTCAGTATTGTTTGGTTGAGATGGGTGTTAGAAAATACCTGCATGCTCACAGCCCCTGTACCTGGCAGCTGGCAGTCTATTATCACAGTGAAACGAGTTAATGGCACACCACCTGAGCTACAATTACTGGCCTTTGGCCCATAAAGAGAAGTTGCAGGGAAAAAAAAAAAGAAACACTAGCAGTGGGAGAGAAAATGAAATGCATTAAAAAAACTACTAAAATACATAAATTGCCAGACTGAGCATAATATTTGCTGTCTGGGTCTTCTTGATTTTCTGTTGAATGCTCCATCATTTAATAGCCAGTGTTATTCAGGAGGTAAGAGAGTTCAGAATGAAGTGCATCCTCAGCTGAGATTGCAGACTCACGGAAATTACATTAAATTGGGAAAAGGTTATGTAAATTTTGAATATCCCTCTTTGGTAATTATGAATATTACAATAACTTTTGTACTCTGGTTTCCTAAAGAAATGAAGATTAAAAGGTTATGTGTAGGTGGGTACCTCAGTCATTAAGTCTTCCTGCCTTCTCTTTGTCTCCCAAATCACATTTAAGCCTGCTAATGAAGCTCAGCTAAATTTGTCAGCAAGGTTGTGATCTCCGATTTTTCAAGTTTCTCCAAGTTTGATGAAAATGGGTAGCTGAGTAGAGGAGACAATACACCTCAGCCATTACCAAATTTTGTGGAATTCAGGTAGGAGGTATTATGAAAATTAACTTCCGAGATTGCACATGTGGCACATGACATAATATAATCATAGTGCTGAAATCCATACAGAATGAAGTCTGTAAATTCTGCGTTTCAATAAAGTATTATTTTTTCCATTGGAGAAACTGCAGACTTGGGACTTGCAGGTTCTAAATGGACTGTGTATACCAATAGGCGAGATTTTTCTCTTGGATTAGGTGTTTGATGGCTACTTGGCCTTATGCAGAATGCAGTAGTTCCCATAACACTAGCATTACAAAGGGTTTAGATCTGTGATCCAGCTAGAAGTGCTTTCTCATATAGGCTAAGCTAACTGGACAGCTGATGTGAATTAGCATCGTTTCTTCTACACCCTGTAACCTACTGTTTGAGCCAAATATTTCTAGTGCAAGGAAATGAAACCCATTATTTATCATTGCAGTTCAGGGGTATCTATTTTGCACTTGAACAGCTTCTTAAGAAATGCAAGTGATAGATTCTTATTGCGGCCAAACTGTTTATTATTACCCAGGCATACATTTTGGAAGGAGTACTAGTTGCTTTAGTGCTTTGTGGATGAACGGAGGTTGTTTACCCTGGTGTCTAACTAACCATATGCTGTTCTTCATTGACTGCAATGACTAGAGTGCTGAACAGCTTTGTGGTAAAACTGTTGCACATGTACTGACGGTCAGAGAGCCAAATTCTGCCTGTGTTCTGTAAATGCAATTCCCATTGCAGCTGGAAGTCTGTAAGTTTTAGCCCTCCAGTGTGCAATGTCCCTTATTTTTGACTGTAAGATCCGAAAGTCACAGAATGTTAACTGGCACATGTAATTATGTTGATGACTTTGTTGACTTAAGTAATTACATGCTTGAGTATTTTGTTCAATTAAGGTCTAAACTGTAAGCTTGCTTATTTTATCTAGTCAGTGTTCACTGAACTCAAAGACTACTTTATTTTAGTGATGAAATATGTAGCTGATCAGATTGAATGTCTAGTATACTAAAAGGAAAAAGAAATAGATTACACCTTCTAAGAAGCATTGTTGTCCCTGACAGGATGGTTTCTGGGAGTTTCCTAACTTGATTTCTATTGATATAGTTTCTACACAAACTTGGAGTTTTAAGATGAAAATCCATTACAGCTTTATCTATTCAAACAGTTCATGCAAAATGAAAGTAGGTTGTTGCACTGTTACAGAACCAGTGAAACCAACCTATCTTTCCACTGTAGGACAGCTACTTTCAGTTAACAAAATACCTCAGTGTACACTTCTTGCAGGGTGTCCTGTCTGTCAGTTAGCTGGCTTATACTCAAAAGTCTCCTGCTTCCCATACAGACAAATCTTCCTTGCTCTGGAGATATCTTTTCACATGTCAGTTGATACATTTGGAGGACTTGAAATAAGGATTTGTGTAACACTGCATAGGTTATGGACTTGGCTGGAGGAGCAGTACAACTTCAAGTACTGCCTGGAGGTCGCTTTACCCAAGATGCCAGCAGAGAGTTAGGAGCAGCAGATCAAAAAGCCACTGCTAGGTTGTGTGAGGAAGTTGTTATAAGGAGTGTTTATGGCTGAGTCAAAGCAGTGGTACCCTATCCAGCTAGGAAATCCCTGTGTGGTGTAAATCATACAGTCATTGTATATGTCCATTTGGCTGGTCACCAGCTCTGTTTTGTCTTCCCCACCAAAGATGACTGTACCCTTTTATAGGTCATCCTACTAAACCGTAGGAACACACTTAGATCTTTTTGGGAAATAAACTGTCTGTCCTTGCCTATACAAGAGAGAAGCAGAGAAGCTGTCTTCTTTCTTCACTCTTTCTGTTTATTTTACATATCCCGATATCGGCAGGATTGTTCATACCCTCAAAACAGTGCACACCACTGGGAGCACAGCTTTGGTCTCAGATATTCTGCAAAAGGTTGATTGTTGATGAATGTTTGCCTGTGCAGATTGGAAATCAATGTAGTTACCAGTAATGAAATATTAGTGTTCAGAGTTTTCTGTGTGGTCTTCATTAGCTGAGCAGGTTACCAAGAAATCAGAGTATTAACTGTATTTTGAAAGCTACTTAAAGCTGGGAGATGGATCTAGATTTGGTTGGGTTTTATTGAGGCAAGAAGAAAAGTTAAGAAATGATCTGGAGGTTGCAAAATACTAGTACCAGAGTTAGAGAAGTTACTGAAATGGCCGTCTCTACTAATACAGTGAATTGTAGGCTATTCAGACAATGTATATACTTGCACGACACTGGTAACCTGCTGCTTGCAATGAGACCAGATTCTGACCAAGAAAAGGGCAAAGATTTGATGCCATGCTGACAGACCCAGGGTGTGTATCAGTTGACAGTTGGGCACAAAATGTGTAGGAAGAGGCTTTAATTTTCTTCCTTCATCCAGAGACGAGATATGTAGATTTATGGGGAAAGGGACTGTTGCAGAGACAAAGGAGACTGTTCAGTCTGGATCTGCCTTTGTCCTTTGTAAGGCTTCAAAACTTAGACAGTGAAGTGAGCCCTGTGTTAGCCTAAGACAAAAACGCAACAAAAGAAGCTAGAGCAGTGCCTTGCTTTCCATGCATGGGAGGATTTGAGCATTGGGGTCAGGATAAATTATTTCAAGCCAGTCCAAGACAGCATCACTGAAGCTCTGAGACATTCAATCCAATCAGCCAGATATTTCAGCTTTTAAAATACAGTGCTTCTTAGTGCTTAGCAACCAGTAACCTGATAGAATAAGCATGCTTACAATTTAATTCACGTGCCCATCTGCCCTTTGGAACTAAGTGTCTTAAATGCACCCACCCATCCTACAAGCAGAAAGGAAGACTTGTGATTATCCTGTTCCATCCCTGCAGTGACACACCTTCCTTGCTTTATTCAGCAGGTCCAGCACTACAGAAATTATTGCTCCTTATTCAGACCAGCAACCTATGGTCCATGTGGAACAAGGCATTGCTTTGACTCCAAGTGACAGTGAATTTGCTATACACCCCAGTTCCACTAATCATAGCTAATTACTGTCACTCTGCATCTGCCCACTTGGCTTCTGTTCTGCCTCTGCAGATGCTTGGTCAGACTGGGCCCCTGACCTGCTCCTGTGCAGGGATGTTCACAAAGCTCTCGATTCACTTCTTAACCTACTTTTCACCAGCTAAAAAATTTCTGCTGTTGCTTTGGGAAAGAGCTTGTCTCTGGTGAAAACAGGCTTCAGAGAGAGCTTGGTGTTCTCCCAGGAAACAGACCTTTTCCATCCATGTATTGACAAATCTGAAAGAGACAGCATATTGAGTGTCATTGTAAGGGACCAAGATGATGAGCTGCTGGGCTATGTTCTTCTCATTCCATGCATTACTTGGCTTAAAGCTTCTGGTCTTGGAGATATCTGGTACATTGATGTGTTGTTATCTCTCAGAGAGTTCTAGAAGTTAATTAATTAACATTTGTGAACTGTGAACGCTTCATGTGATAGGAGCTATTAAATATCCCAGAGAAGTATGAATAATCTTGGCATGCTCAAATTAGTTCAAATTTGGTATAGGTGAAAAGAAAATGAGTGACACTTGCTACATCATAGGGAGTATCTCAAAATACAGGGTTATTTCAAAAGCTGTAATCCTTCTTTTATGGATTTCTGGGCTATTTTTGTAACACTAATTCTGATTAAAAATATTAAGTCTGTCAGCTCCAATCCGTGCTTCATCCTTGCATATTTAGCAATATTAAACACCCTGACTAGTCTAAAGGTATTAAAAAACATCCCCATGCTGTAGAAATTTCTGAGGAAAACATCCAAGCTACACACATTTCTCTGCTTCTGTGGTGGGAAGATTTTATGGAGCTGCACAAGCCAGGTTGGCTGTGGCTTTTTTTTTTTTTTTTAGTGTATTGCTGTATTAACTTATGTTATGTGTATTTAGTGTATTTAGTGTATTAACTTCGATTACGTCCCAGTTTGAAAGCAGCTGATTTAGTTTTTAGCTGTCTGTTTTTCCACTATAACTGGAGCTCATCTGTGATAGTCGACTGATAAAAAAAATGTTTTGTCCATTTCCAGTTGTTATAGTATTAATTTTTTCTCATCATGGTAGCTACTTCTCTTCACTATTCTTCAGTTAAGCAGCTGTATAATACTGGGCTGAAAATGCCTCTACCAAAATGTGTGAGGTTGAGAGGCTGCTGCTGTAGCCTATTCCCTATGTCTTTTTGGTTTTTTTGCCTCATCCAAATTACAGCCAGACAAAAAAAAAGTTTCACCAAACTACTCAGCAGCATGTAACTAATGATAGCAATGGAGAAAAAGGCACAAGTCTGGAATTATCTTGTGTTCTTAGGTAGCTTTGTCCCACTTTGGGTTCCATTTTGGGTTGTCTGTAATGCAGATAGAAACATACTTTGCAGTACTGAATTCTATTTTTGATGCTTAAAAAGTTCAGCTAACCTCCACAAACTGCACAGCTGCTCTGAGAGGGTTTTCAGCCACAAAGTGTGAATTCCTTAGCACTCTTTGCAATTAAAATGAGAAAAATCCCCCAAAAATAAAGTTTGTAAAACATGTAAGTTGGTGTTGTTTTTCAATATACGGTGTGTAAAAGACAGGTTTTTTCTCAGTTTTCTAGTGAAATCTAATTTAACCACACAAAAAGCAATTAAGCTAGAATATGTTCTTCTGGTTTATCTGGTATTTAAATAATTTAAAGGCTGGAATTAGGTTGTTTGGGGTTTTTAAATCTGTACTGAATGATAAATACTTTGCTGATTGTATGTGCAAGTAAACACAGTAAGCAAATTATGTGAGGCACATAGAAGTGAGAAAGGGCTAAGAAAGAAAGTATGTGAAGAACAATGTACTTGATCCTGTGGAGTCTGGCAGCCACATGTAGTGTGATTTTCTGATACAGACAGATGGAAAATAGTAATGTAATTATGTTACACTACAAAATCATCCAGTTCAATTCTCCAAGTTGTGTTATAACTTCAAATTCTTTATTTCTATCTGATATATTACTATAGCTTCCTTAATAGAGGAAAATGGAATTTATTTGCTATAGGGATGTGTGTAGGAAGATCCTGAGAATATACTGGATTTCAATTTTGTACTTAAAGCTTAAAAAGTGATTTGAAAGCAATGTTTCTCATCAGACATTTAAGAAACCTCCCCTGTAAGAAAGGTGTTTGCATGAACAGTGTATAAGGGCATCATTTTCTGTAAACATAACACTGTGACAGGCTGACTGCTGACTCACAGTGTTGTCTTGCTTGGACCATCCAGATATAACTCAATCACTAATCAACTTTGCAAAGACTTTTCACTGTATTCAGATTGGGGCACTTGCTGAGAAATAAGTTTCATACTTCAACCCAACATATTCGCTGCAGGAAGGTTGATTTGTAGTGGGGATGTAGATCGGTTGGTTAGCTGTACAGCTGAAGGAGAAAGGAGATGAATTAAGGTAACTGCAGTCATTTCAGTGCAATGGAAGAGTAGGCATGGAGGGAAGAGGCAGAAGGATTATGGGGGCATGGATGGTGAGTTTTTTGAGGACACAGGCAGCTGCTGTGGTTGGTGGTTAGGATATAGGAATCTGTAGGAAAGCAAAACTTAAATGATGCCTAAGCCACTTTTTCAAGTGGGCTTGAAATTCAGGTTTCTTTTTTTCAGGCATGCTTACAGGTAGATTTTAGAGGAGCCTGAGTGGCTCTTCAGAATATGTGATTTTAGCACTTTATGCAAGCCAAGCTCCAAATAACCCCCTCTCTCTCCCACCTCCAAAATCAGTGCAGTCACTGGTTACTTTGATAAAGTGTATCCATCTATCTTAGAATTGGAATAAATGTTATGGCAAACGTATTCAAAGAAATACACAGTCTCACATGCAGTAGTGACTGTGTAAATGTTCTTTGCCATTATTTGATTATTTTTCCTTAGGCTGGCCCTGTCAGGCCATAGAGTGGCTCTACCCTGCTGACTTTTTTCCATGACACAATGGATTGGTTTCATCTTTCCATCACACAACCATGAAGAAAACAAGTCTATGTCAATAAGCTGGGTTATTTTTAGCTCTTGAAAGCTGCCTCTTTCTTCTTGGCTCTTAACTCTCCAGGCAGCTGGGAGTTGCTGTCTTCCTCTTTCACAGCCTCTGGTGATTACACACTGTCTGTTCTGGAGTTTGTGTCCATTCCCCAAGTATGAACAAAGATAAGATATAATTACCAACAGCGGACACCTTGAAGCCTCAGGCTCCCCAGATGAATACTGATGCCAGAACAGGTGACTGTCTATTAATTTCCATTTCATACACTTCTTTTTTCTCTGAAATTACTAAAGTGTAGTTGCTCTGACCCTAAAAGCCATCACATCAAGGAGCTTCACGGAGTGCATGTAACATGGACATAGTCATAACAGATCAGACCAGTGCCCACTAAGCCAAATGTCCTATCTCCAAACAGGCACGTACAAGAAATTATAAGAACAGGGCAGGACATAGTGTCACTTCATAGAGCATTGCCCAGATTTTTTGAAAGAGGTGGCTGTGGAACTCCTGAGCCAGAGGTGGGGTATTTGTGCTTAGAAGCCCATCCAGGATTCTATTCTCTGAATTTGTTCAGTTGCTTCTGGAGCCAGCTTTTTTTTTTTTTTTTTAATATTGACAGTGCTTTGTAGGCAGCATTTCCAAAGCAGAACTACAAGCTGCACAAATAAGTATCACCTTTTGTTTTGAAACGACTATATTTGTTGCTCTTAATCCTTGGATGAGAAGAGGTGATGAAGAAAATGATCCCTGCTCATTTTCTCTGTGATGCTTATGTTTTCATAGATGTGTATAAGGTTAATTCCTCAGCTGCTTTACTTTCTTTAGCCTGAAGAGGTGGCTAGAGTGCGCACATCCCCATAAAGATGGCTCACAGAAGTGTTACAAGCAAGAGTTTCTGCCTGTTTTGAGTTTGTACTGTGAAGAAAACTCTTGCAGAGAATTCATTCCCTTAGATCTACCCAGAAGTCATTCACCGCACTAGACTACACACGTTCACTACAATTTTTGAGCAATGGTGGACAAATGCCAGGAAACATCTATCTCAGTGATTCCTTAATGTGAACCAAGAAGCTGACCCCATTCCCACTACTCTGATATTTTTACTCTGGTTTTCAAGAAGGATGCAACAAGGCTCCACCCAGTGCCACTTTAAAGAAATAAAGCATGCAAAAACCAGCTCTGCTTTGGAAAATTTTCATAGAGAAAGCCAGGACATTGGCATTTCTCTGACTTCATGTATTGGTTTCTGTCTGCAGCTGCCTTGAAGCTGGAGTTAATCATTCTTGATTTTTTGTTGTCACTCAGTTCCTGTATTGATAATGCTAAATACTATCAATACTACTCACAACAGTATTAGTTATAGCTGTGCTCACTGCTGTTCCTGAAGTCATACTGGAAAACTCAGTGATGATGTAGAAGTATTGATGTAGAGTCATTTATTACACACACAAACTACATTAAAAGAAAATTGTTAGGGTTGCAAAATGAAATACTCCACTTTTAGGAAATGTAAAAATTGTGCCTGTTTGTGTGGTCTTTCATTGATAACCTTAAGTGAGTGCTGAGCCGCTTTGCTTCACTGCCTTTCTAGTTGAGTGTTTTCAGATATTAAAGCAGCATGTGCACTGAGGGTGCTACAGTGTGTAAACCACCTTCATATCAGAAGAAATTCCTGCTCTATAATTAGAACTACCATTAGGCTATGAAGGATTTTGTTGATGAGGAGAGATTGAAAAGGTAGTGTAGAGCTCCACAGGTCTAGATAGGAGTTCTTAGTGCCCTGCTGTGAGGTCTCTCTGCTAAGTCCTTTCACAATTATCTGGATTGTTCCTGTCACTAAAGCAGTCTGCAAGCATTATCCTCCACTCTGACCTCTCTTTATAATCTCTTGTCCAGATGATGGTCCTACCACTTAACAGTTCATCATGCATAAAGCCACTGAGATATGGATTTGGTATATGCTGACAGGACTTTTTATAGGAAGTCTAGGTGGCTTAGCTGGTCTGGAAGGAAAACTTGTAGAACTTGGGTTAAGCCATTTTAACAGACAGTGCAAATTTTAGAAATCTTGATTTCCGATAATTCTTTGAGACCTCCTTAAAATTTACTTTGAAACAAATTCCTAGGTTTGATATTTTTTGTATCAAAAGTGGTGCTGTTAAAAGCTGTGTATTGTTACCATCTTTTTTAAAGCCGGATATTCTGCTAATGACTTCAGAAACACCTAAATGACTTAAGTGTTTTTAAAAACACTATACTAAGAAGTACACTTAGACTATTTAAGATCCTTTCAGAAAATTTTCACATGCTGTGGAGTTATGAGGCAGAGTAAAGCAGAATCGGTTCTTCCTCTCTACAGCTATGGTTAGCTCCTCAGCTGAGATTTGCAAAGTCCGTCAATATCAAGCTGCTATTACAACTGGTGCTTTTCTGCAGTGTTAATCAGATACACAGGTAGTGTCTGCCACTATGATCAATAGCGAGGGAAGGGACAAAAGCTCATTGGAAGGAGGGGTGCAGTCCATGACAGTTAAGAGCTGGTATGTTGTGTGCTGGGATTTCATTTAGCACAGATCAAAACCATCTCAGGCATTTAACTCTCAGAGCTGGTTGTGTCTGGATGAAGCACATATAGACTGCTTTGTTTATATATTGTCTGTCTTGATCTATTTGTGAAAACAGGCAACCTGTAGTAGTACTAAAATATTCCCTGAAAAGCATACTAACCTTTTAAAACTCATCCTGCGTACAAATACTAAGTTCTTCGTCAATTTTCTCTTCTCCACTGGACGTCTGCATAGACTGTGATCTTATTATTTATATATGGCTGTTACTAACAGCCACAGGTTAAAAAGTTGAAATTCCATTTTTATAGGCACTGCATTAAATAATGAATCCAAAGAATTATTTTGTTAACTCACTATCTGATACGATAAAACAGCGGAGTCGTCATATCCAGGGATCCTAGATGCTACTGCTTGATGAGTGATAATAAATTCGAAGAAAGTAGGACAAGGCTATGGAAATGGGTACCATCTGTCAAGAGAAGATGTATTTTGTCCTCTGAGTGAAATTGACAGCCCTGTGGAGAAGGACTTGGGAGTGACGGTCAATGAGAAACTGCACATGAGCTGGCGGTGTGCAATTGCAGCTCAGAAACCAACCATATACGGGGCTGCGTCAAAGGAGTATGACCAGCAGGCCAAAGGAGGTGATCCTGCCCCTCTACTCTGCTCTTGTGAGACCCCACTTGGAGTCTTGTGTACAGTTCTGGTGTCCTCAAAGGAGACGGACTGTTGGAGCAAGTCCAGAGGAGGGCCACGAGGATGGTAAGAGAGCTGGAGCACCTCCTGTGTGAAGGCAGACTGGGAAATTTGGGGCTGCTCAGCCTGGAGAAGAGAAGCTGCGTGGAGACCTCGTAGCAGCCTTCTGATATCTGAAGGGGGCCTACGAGGATGCTAGAGAGGGACTTTTCATCAGGATCTGTAGTGGTAGGACAAGGAGTAATGAGTTTAAACTTAAACAGGGGAAGTTCAGGTTAGATATAAGGAAGCAGTTCTTTACTGTGAGGGTGATGAGGCACTGGAACAGGTTGCCCAGAGAAGTGATCAATGCTCCATCTATGGCAGTGTTCAAGGCCAGGTTGGACAGAGTGGTGGACACATGGTCTAATGTAAGGAGTCCCTGTAGTTGTCTTGAAGGTGTCACAGCACCTGTCAGTGATTATTCTCTCAAACGCGTGTGGTGTAAATACTGAAATTTAGAAACATTAAATGCCTATGTTACAAATCATAAAATGACGCAGGTTGGAAGGACCTCCGCAGGCTGCTTCTGATTCCCACTCCTGAACACCAGCCCTGCTAAGTCAGATTGTTCCACATTTTGACCAGATGTTTCTTAAATAGCTCTAAGAATGGAGAACCCATGAATCCATGAGATCTTGTTGTAATGGGGACCTTCCTCTCTGGGGGAAAAAGATTGTTCCTAAGATTTCATCGGAGTGTCCTCTGTTGCACCTTGTGCCTACTGCCTCTCACCTTTTCTCTGTGATTCTCTGGGACAAGTCTGTCTCCATCTTATCTCTCCCTTTCTGTGAGGCTGCTGCAGACAGCAGTGAGGTCCCTTTTCACTTTCTCTCTTAACCCTGCCTTGAAAATCATTACCTATGATAAAGAAATAGAAGTTTAAGGGCTTTAATATTTCGGGTTTTGAGCAGGAAGGATCAAGTCTTCAGGGTCAAGTCTTCAGGCTTTTATGCATAGCCACAAAGGTAACTCTTCTTTAATGTCTGAGCTTTTCTTTGTTTATATCTAGCTGTGGTTCTTTGATTTTCTTTTATTCCAAGGAGCTGAAGCTGTAAATAAGACAAGTGTTAAAATAAATGAAAGAGAATAGTGACAATTGCCAAAACTATTAATGCAGTTTTAACTGAAAGTGGTTTTGTAAGCACACAAAATGTTCTAGTATGTAGCAATGCTTCAGTGCTTATGAAATAGTTTCCAGCTTTCCCCAAAGAAAGAAAAGAATATTCACAAACTCAAAAGAGTAGTGTTGACAGTTGACTAGAAATAAACATTTTACAGCAGCACTGAAAAATAGGGTATGAATTTATACCTTTAAAAAACATTTCTAGTTTCTTATTTCTTGCTTTGAAGATTAAATCCTTCAGGAGACCCAGAGAAAGTGAGTGACAAAATGTGTTAACTTAGTATTTAGGCAGAGAGGCTTCTACAAGCCTTGCATTTGAGAAGTGTCAGTTTTGACAGATAAAGAAATATTTCAAGAAATAAAGACATAATAAAAGCAGTAGTGACTTACTGAAAAATATTGGACAGTTAAAATGCATTAGTAAGGAAGCAAACGCAATGCAGGCAAAGAAGGCGGTAAAAAGCTCTAATGGATGAATATTAGAACAATATGCAATTAGAGAACAAAAAGCTATTATGCAAACAGAAGTGAGGAACAGCACGAATAGAGGTTGGAGATCAAAAGAACTTGGAACAGAGGAGGACAATTTCTGCGAAAATCTTTATAAACAATAAGAATGCCTTACAAGTGGTTTCTTTGATAAACAGGAAGCAAGTGAAAGCGTAAGTAGGTAGCATGATGCTTTTTATTATATTTGAGAAGGCTGTTTTGGAAAAGCAATGAAAATAGCACTGAATAAAGAGTAGTTCTGAATATTATATGAACTTTAAAAAACCAAGGAGCCAATGCATCACTCACCTCATTTTCGCCTCAGCAAGAGAAGGTGTGTGCTCCTGTTACACTTGAAACAGGAAGAGGACAAGAGATCATGACCAAATTACCTTTTTCCTGATTCTCTTAAGCAATTCTGAAGAGTCTGAAAGTGTTTGTGCTGTTGTTGATTTTTAGTGAAAAGTTGTTATAAGCAGATGTAAGTACCAGTAAACATACAAAAAGCCCCAAAGAAACTGGAGTTTTCAAAGTAACTCAAGAGTAATATCTTGAAACTTTGCACTCTGCCAAGGGATGGCTCTATATCTTGCTTTAGCTGATTCTGCTGCAAGGTAGACTATAAAAATGAAAATCTTCTTCAGCCTTCGTGCTTACAAGACACAAATTACTTCAGTGATATTCTTCTGCATTTGTATGAATGGGTAAAAGCATCTGCCAGCAGTAACTTAGCATTAACAGCTCTTCATTTAGTATAATGAGTATTTCTAGATGGTGTTGTGCTCATACGTGCACTCCAGTGCTTTCTTAAATGAAGAATTAACTTTCCATGGTGTCTCCGAAAAATCCTATGAATAATGTGAATGATGTTTTTTATCATCATTCTTCATTATTAAGTAGTACATATGGCCCAGTCAAATTCTATAAAAACAACACAGGAAAAGAGATCATATAAAGAGAAATAAAAGCACAATAAAGGCAATGCTTATTTATAGAATGGTATTGAGACTCACTTAATGTTATTGCCTTAGTAGTCAGGATAAGACTCTGGACGTCAGGCTGCTTTCCTCCTCACTGGTAAAATCTCCTGCTGTTTATATGGCCATGTGCCTATGACACTCATGGGTACATTGTATGCTCTGTAGCAGCAGCACAGAGACTATTATTTTCATTAAAAGCTCCATAAACTTTTCAGATTCCATACTCCAGTACAGTATAGCACATACCTGAAGGTCCTTCATAAACACTGCAGGTAAAGGGAGGTCATACACTCTGATACCCAGACTCTGTGCAAATGAGAAATCAGGAAGACCAAGAAGAGGAGAAATAGATTGGAATTGTAGTGAGCATGACCTTGAATGTTAAGATACATCGACTTAAGAGCTTTCAGGCTGAGGGTCACTCTCTGGTGCATCATTTACAGAGCACCGTGTCTGGAACAAAGAACATCAGAGAAAATCTGATGCCTGTACCTCTGCACCTTCTGCAGCACGGACTATTCCCTCCATGGCAAATTCACAAGTGCAGTTTGTTAAGGAGACATATGTCAGATTAGTAACACAGCTTTTGCTGACCTGAGTTAAATACACACTTAATGCCAAAGAGGATTTGGATTGTACTTTTCTGAGGGAAAATTTATTCTTAATGAGAAATGCTGCCAAGCTATTTTTTTTTGCTGCGACCAATGTCTATTAATGAACAGGACAGCAGGGCTGATATGCTCATGTTTAACATTCAGGTCCTATCATGCTCTGTCCTTAAAGAAATGCTGAAAGATTAACTAAGGCTTCACAGCCTGATCTGCAAGGATCTTTTCTGCCAATGAAGTCCTGCATATACCTGTTGCAATGGCATCACCAGTTCTACAGCTTGCATGACTTTCATCCTCTTTAATGGCTCCAGTACAAGACTTTTCCAGTGGTCTGACAGTCAGACAAAACAAATGAGACTCCTTGGCAGGACTCGCAGCAACCAGCTTCTCTAGATTTCAGCTGGGAGATGTGCTTGCATGCATATGAGTGTGTGTGTGTTAGAGGAGTGAGGAATTTATAGTAAGAAGCTGTATTAAAAAATATTGGAGGATGTCTGCAGATCTGTTCAGTGAGACTATCTAAATATTCCCTTTTTTTCCCTTTCTTTTCCCTTTCTCTTCCTCCCTTCTCTTCTCCCATTTCCTGTCAGGAAGAGCCACCTCTGAAGGCTCAGTTCAGTACACCGTGGCACCAACGCAGACGGACACCAACAACAGTTCCAACAGTGAGTCAATTTGTAACTGGGGACTCCTTGGAATGGTATTGGTTTATGTGCATGTAGAAGGTGCAAGGACTCTGTCGAGGGCTCCTAGAACAAGGAAAGAGTAGGTTTGTCACCCCTAGCTCCCTCTGGTTGAAGCAACATGCAAGTTTTTGATGCCTCACTAAAGGAGTTAGGAAAAAGTAGGTTTTCCTGAAAGATACAAGAATCCCAATGTGTGAGGGCAATTGCTAGGGCATTTTACCAGCAGAAAAGGATTTCAGAGCTGGATGCTCTTCAGAGAAAACTGGCCACCAAGAAAGCTTAAGACACTTCTTCTGACTAGAGAAGACTGGAAGCCATGTGCAGACAAAGCTTTTCACTGAGTTGTTACTTCCCCAGCTGGAGACAAGAGCTGCCAGTGTCCGCTTTGTGTAGGATCACTGATCTGTTTCAGGACAGGTGAAGAGACTTTGCTTTAAGTCTTGGGATAATTTAGCTGCTATAACATAGATTTTCTGGTGCTCTCTGGAGCACTTAGAAGGGAAAGACAAGCCTGTGTGTGATATAATGTGCTCTTGCTCTCTTATTATGCATGCACACAACATTACTCAACAGTTGTGAGCCCAGTCCCTGGTGGCTCCTTCTCCTGATATGTGTTCTGAGGGAGAGACTCTTTGTTGGGTTGTAAGAGGGGAAAGAAAAAATCATTGCACAGAGCAAATATAAAATGACACCTGTTCCTCACTCTTCCTAAATGGTACTCCTGTCCTATATTCTCCTCTTGGTGACTCTCGTGGGACCAACAATCTTTGGTCCAGCATCACAGAGAAGGTAGTGGGGAAGGAGATTAGTGGGTTAAAGGAGAAGTGGACAAGTGGATGATCTGGAGGGAATGAGAAGAGGTAATAGAAAATGGGGAAGACAGTGGAAGAGAAAAGAGAGGGAAGTAAAAAGGTCTAGAGAAAACAGTTCTGGGTCTCTGGAACAGGAAACTGAGGGCGGAAAATGTCACAGTGACCTGTTCTGTAGCTAAACTGCCTGGCCTGAGAGCTGGAAAAAGCATCTATTCACCCTCCACTTCAGAGGAGGAGGGTGACAAATGACACCCTCTGAGAGGGACTGAATGAGCAGACTGTCTGTCACTGGTTCAAGACCGACCACCAGAGCTATATAATCTGTAGCATCTCATTCATGGAAAGGTAATGTAAAACAGTTGTGAACTACTGTGTGGTGATGGGAATCACCATGTTTTTTCTAGCTGCATTGTCCTCAACATAGTTTTAATATTTTCCATCTGTCTACTAAACATTCTATCTTTGGTGTCTACATGGAGATGCAGCTTTTTATTAATATATTTATATATATTTGTTAAAATCTTGCTCACAAACCATAAATGTAACTGTAATAATGTTATCCTAAACTCTAACACTGTAATCTGATTTTATGTTGCACAATGAACAACAGAAAATTTACAGCACGGACCAATGTCTCACTGATCTGTGACTCTTAAGAATTGGTTGTTTCTTCTTACCATACTTCTTTGTCTCAAATGCTTGAGTGAGTCATACTGTATTTGTTCTCCCTTGTAGTTTCCTAATGGTTTGTTTAAGTCCCACAGTTCATGCAGTCTGATAGTTACTTCTGGAAACTATTTCTTGGAAGTGCTAATATTTTACGCAGTGCATCAAACCATATGGTTAGGCAGCAGTATCAATCCTGTGAGCAGTTCTGTGTGTCAGTAAACATATGGACATAGGCCTTGAGGTCAACAGGACGAGTCATTGTGAAATTGCAGCATGCAGCCAAGGGACCTGGGCCTGTATTTGTGCCAGGTGGAAGTGATTTAAGAAGATTTTAAGATTTCCCAAACATAGAAAGTTGAGCGCCAGGGAATTCAGGCTGATGCTTGGCTCGTCATAGGATGTCTTTAGCAGCCAATGAGTGGATCTGAACTGTAACACAGGGATTACATTTTACCTGGTCCTAAATGAAAAAAGCAACAACAAAAAAAGCAATAGCCTCGCATACGTACAGCTCCATGGCTTGGGAAGCAATGAGCTTCAAAACACTTCCTGGGGACTTAAAGTGAAATACAATAAAATATCATATCTTCCTTTTAGCTCACCTGGTCATCAGTACTGCACTTGTCTAGAGTAACACTCTATTTTTGGGGTTTTTTTTCTTTTCTTCTCCAAATTATTGGAGCACCTACTCAGACTTCAAGATAGATTGTGATTAGATCTCAAGTCGCACTTTGAACTGTGATTTGGTTTAGTTAGTGTCCATTATGCTTCCTCTCTAGGAAGAACAGTTTGAGATGACACTTATGTTGGTTTTCAGAGGGGAATTCAGAAAAGAAAAACAACATCAAGGTAATAATACCAAGCAGGTGAGCTATTGGGCAAGGCTATTCACAATGCTTGGCCAATGCATCTTTTTTTTGTTCTCCCCACCCCCATTCACTTGTGTGTAGGCTATCCCACTCTTCTCATCAGAAACTTGACCTGTAAGGCTTAGTGTTGAAATTAGCCATGCAGTCCTTGGAGACTCTAAACAGCATCTCAAAATGTTGTTGGGACTTCATTGTTATTATTAAGGATGGTCTCCTTTGAATGACAAAGCCTCATACAAACACAAAGAGATAGTCTACCTAGCTTGACAGACTAAAGAGCAAGAGAAAGAAAGGGGTCTAAGCCCTGTAACAATGTAGAAGTCTCCCTCTGAGAGTGGGGCAATACTGGAATAGGGGCTGAGAGAAGGTGTAGAACCCTCATTCTTGGACACTCCCAAAACTTCACTGAATGAGGCTTACAGCAAGCTGATTGAACCTGGAAGTTATGCTTTAAGCAGGGCTTGGACTCCATGTCCTTCATAGAGCCCTTCCAGACAACATCATCTTCTAATTTTATTATCTATGGTAAAATCAGTGGCAAAGTCCTGTATAGAGGTAAATATAGCCTGATACTTGTTCCAGCACCTAAGCTGCAGGAAACATCTTCCCTCCTTAGAAATAAGCTGTCTCCTCCAAAACCATCAGGTGAATGTTGTCTTCTGGTACCCTGCAGTGGAAAGGAGAAGAATGTGGTGTGATTTTTTGCATTGAATTAAATTGACACCTGTTGTATACACAGAGTAGATAGATAGGATTTTATGAAACAAGGGCCAAACGATGAACTGGCAATCTTAAACAGGCAAAGAAATCTTGCTCCTGATAAGGCTGAGACTGATTGAACCCTTTCAAGGGCAGAAGGACAAAACTGTCCTTTCACAGGTGTCCTGGGGATCAGAGCTAGGAGCGTCTCACTCTGACAGCACTGTTCCTGTTGTGTAGCTAAATTGAACGGGTCAGGTCCTGAGGCTGTCAATCCAGCTAAATTTGCACCGGCATTTAGAAAGGAAGTAGATATTCTCCCAGGGCTAAATGCCAGTGACTCTGATGTGACATTGTGATAAAGTCCTGGGCTCTTTCAGTGGGAAGAAAGTATTGTTGCATTAATGTAATGACTTGTGATATTGCATCCATTGCTCCTTTATTGTATGTTTTCAAACCCTGGGCTCCCATCTGGTTTTGCTGGACACTGGATTTTTTCTTCTGAATGCTTTTTTAGCCTTTTTGCTTTGTAGTGACGGGAATCTAAACTGAGAGCTCTCTGCTGTGCATACTGAGCTCCTAAGTGTTACCTAAGGCAGGGTCTGTAGGAGAAGGTAATAGCAGATGTTCTATTATACCAACCAACATAGATGTGAAAACCAGTCCGATCCTTTGACACACTAGTCACTGTTCGTATTTGAAACAGAAGCAAGAGATTTCAAGTTATCATGCTGCATTCTGGATTTCTTGGGTGTTGTATTTTGTTTCTTAAAATTCCTATTTAGAATCCACTAAGGCTGCTTGGGTGGTTGCTATTCATTTTAGTGGGTTTGGGGATAATTATTGTATCAGCAAGATTAATGATTATAATTGAATTTATAATGTTTTCTGGTTTTTTCTTGCTATCTATGACATTACTAGCTCTTTTTAATGGCCATTCATTAAAAAGAAAACTCTCTGACTCCTTGAGACATGCCAGATTGTTTCTGCAGTCTGCTAATGACCACTAGTTCTACTGGTAGTGTTCTTAAGGAAAATTTAGAAAACGAATCTATATTACTAACTGATGTCAGATGATTTTGTATTACAAGAGTTAAACTCATATCTTTTCTGTGCTTTGACTTATACATTATGATGCCTTGGTTTTGTCAGCACACTAATCATGTCTCTCACAATACAAATTGGATGGAGAATCTTCCAGAGGAGTGTCCTGCCCACGATTTTAGCATTAGCAATAAATAATCGTGCAGTGCCTACTGTGGAAACATTTCATTTCATCACAGCTGCCAATTTCAAATTATCAGTTTTGTTCCAGTTAATGGGAGCTGCTACAGAAATGTCACTCTGGCACAAATCTTGGTGCTGGGATCTGCAAGCAGCAGAAAAGCAATAGCTACTGACAGAGAGGGTCAATGACTCCCTTCATGTGGAGCAACTTTTAAAGACAGTGGGGTGGCTGGACACCACTCTTTGCAGTTACAGGCTCCTACTGCACTGTGAGTTTTATAAGCCTGAACAACTCTGGAGTGAATTTGTGACAGGACAGGGGCATAACGTCGCTGGTCTCCTGAGATGATGACGCATGCCAGTACTGAATCCTGACATTCAGGTTCCTTGTTTATAACGCTAAGGCAACACAGCAAAAAATCTGCTTTTGTAGGTGAGGGGGACAGACAGAGGTGATGGCTAAGATCAGACAAAAGCAAATGCCAGCACTTGGTGGGAGACTGGAAAGTCAGGAGAGGCTCAGCAGTGTCAGTACCACTGCAGCGCGAGCCCCAGCAAGAAGTTTGTGTCTATTGCTGAAGATGGGGGTGGGGGGAACAGTGGAGGGGCATTCATGGTGTTCAAAAAGAGCAGAACTTGATCTTTAAATAATTCAGGATTTTAAAGCTGTGAAATGTGAACATTTCGCTGTTTAATTGTGGGATTTTTTAATGACAGCCTCCACGTGATGGATTTAAGAGATGAATGCATCCAGTAACTGCTTGGGCTTGGGATGGGGGGGGGAGGCATTTTGTTGTTTTGTTTATTTATTTGCGGTTTGTTTTTTGTGGGGTTTTTTTTTTTTTGTTTATTTTGTATCTTGTCTTTCATAGGTGTATTTCATAGATATTCTGGAACATGTTTGCATTGGGACATTCAGGCAATAGGACCTGAATTAATTTTTGAAATGCATTTATTACATAGAATTAAACCTGGTGTAGACACTTTCACACAGAATTAAGCTAAACTAAAACAATGTGTTAAATTCAAAAGCAGGCTATGAAAGGCAATGAAGGCAGAAGTAGAATTTGCTTTCATCTGAATTTTGTGAAAAGCTCATGGAGACAAGATGCTATAAACCAGGTCCTTGGGCAGTATAAGTGAGCATTATCCAGTGATTTCATTCAGGTGTTCAGTAGGGGAGAAATTGGTCCTTAGCAGGTAGTTAACCACGCAGAGTGTGAATGTTCTGGAATTGGTTGGGATGTAGGAAAAGGGCATAAACTGAAGAGATTTACAGAAGCAGCTGTTGTTTAAGTTAAAGCAACCTTTGGCTTTTCGTGCTTTGTGTGGAAAACTAATGTATTTTTTAAGCCATTACTCTTGCATTTGACTGTTTCTTTTGTGAATAGGACAAATAAGAGGTGAAAGGAAATGTAAAATGAAGTGAAATAAACATGAAATAATAGACACTTCTGCCTCGAAATACAAGAATCCAGAGGCAGAATAGAAATTAAAGATGACAGTTTCACAATATGTAATTAGACTGTGGACTCCACTGCCATGGGAATATTTTGAAGCCAAGAGTTTGGTTAAATTCTAAGAAGCTTTAGCAACTTATATGAATTACAAGAATACTTAGACAGGTACTAATTATGACGAAAATTCTGGAAAGGATATTAGTTGCTGTGCTTTGGGTGTTATGCTAATCTCTATCAGGATGAGATAACCTAGCAGATAGGCAATCTGCAGTGGGCAGAATATTATCTGAGAAATACCTGGGATTGATCACTATGAGACATAAGATTTCGAAGACCTTGGGTCAGATCCAGGATATCACTTGATCTAGCTTCTTTTTTTTTGAACTGCTTCATCCTCATCTTGGCTGAGTTAAGCCTTTCAGGTGTCCAGCTGCTGCTGAGTAACATATTCTGATTTACGGATTCAGGAAATCTGACTTTGTAATACAACTTGCAGAAGAAATATGTTGAGCTAGGTGGTTTTGGAGCCAGATTATTGCCATAAATAACACTGCTGAGGAAACAGGTCAGTAGGTTTTACTCTCAGCCTAGTATGAAGCCAGTGATCAAGATGCAGGGTTGGAACTGTTCAGTATTGTCATAAAAGCTATGTCCAAGTGTCCATCACAGAATGTGATGTGAAAAAGCAAGCTGTGGAAACCAACAGTTAGCTTTGCTTGACGGATCCTCAGGGTAGCAAATAAAGCATCCATGTCCAGGATTATTATGCACACTATGCAGCAGACTTTCTCCCCAGCAAATATATCAGTGGACATTAGGGAACAGGACAGGAGAAAATGCTGGTCTCTCTTCTTCTATGATTCATAGGGGAAGCAACACGAAGGGGTTTATATGAGAAGGAGTAAGACCCAGGAGTCGTGGTGCAAGTTGTTTCACATGTACCTTTCACACAGCAACCTATACAGTCCCTGTTCAGAAACATCCTTATTGTGAACAGCAAAACTGAAGATGACAGATAAAGTTAGTAGTCGCTTGGAGGAGTAAGAGGCACAATAAGTCACAGTAAGTGCCTGTGTAAACACCTAATGTCCACTACCTGCAGAGAAACTGAAAAGAGAGAAGGATGCCTCATGCAAAAGCACCAGAATTTTGAGCCATGTTTTGCTGTCTGTATTTCTGCCTAAGCCCTTTTTTACTTCTGGCCAACTTTAGGATCTCCCTTTCCATTGCCTTGAAAAGTTAGAAGAAACTACAGTTTACAAGCCCTTTCTGTTCTGGCTGCGGCAGCTCTCTTTCTGCACTAGGCAGGTACGGTCCACTTAAACATAACTTCAATGTGACAGTTTCCAAAAGATTAGACAAAGAAAAGAGGAAGTGTGTTTGGGGAAAACCAGGGGAGAGATGTGGCTGAGATGACCAGCTAACTGCTTGCAAGTCAGCAGCTAATTTCCTGGTTAGATACAGTAATTTCTTTACACAAATTAACTCAGCTGAAAGGTGCAACACATCTTTAGTTACTACACCTGAATCTTTAACTGGAAAGAGCACAAGACACACAAAAATTGTAAAAGACACATGCTAAGAGCATCCAGAAGTTGTCCAAATATCACATAGTCAGGGTCCAATAGGCAATGTGAGCTCAACAGAAAAAAAGCAAACTGTTCAATTTAGCAGCTTACAAAGTACCAGGTTATATTTGGTGAAATAAAATGGGACATGTTGGGCAACTTTTTATAGTTCAGGAAGGAAAATACCTCTCCCTTCTTTCTTTTTCCCTAGCTCCTTTTATTTATGCACAGCTTAGAGTTGTGAGCTGTTGGCTGCCTATAGGAGTGGGTCCTTGCTTGCGTAAACCTGATAGGGCAGTGTCATCGTTTAAGCCCAGTCAGTAACTCTGAACCACGCAGCTGCTCGCTCACTCCCCTCCTTCTTCCTGCCCCTGCTCCCAGAGGGATGGGGAGGAGAATCAGATGAATGTAGCTGTCACAGGTTGAGATAACAGCACTCCAGTAACTAAGGTATAATACAAACCACTACTCCTACCAATAATAATGATAAGGGAAATAACAAGAGGAGAGGACACAACCCCTCACCACCCGCTGACCGATACCCAGCCCGACCCGAGCAGTGATCTGGGCCTTCCGGGTGACTCCCCCCAGTTTCTATAATGGGCATGACGTGCTGTGGTATGGAATACCCCTTTGGCCAGTTTGGGTGAGGGGTCCTGTCTCTGCTTCCTCCTGGCTTCCCCTCCTCCCTGGCAGAGCATGAGACTGAGAAAGTCCCTGCTCAGAGTAAACATTACTGAGCAACAACTAAAAACATCGGTGTTATCAGCGTTGTTCCCAGACTGAAAGTCACAAACACAGCATGCCACCAGCTACTAAGAAGGAGTAAAAATGACTGCTGTATCTGAACCCAGGACAGTATCCACCCCTTACTCCATACCATTCATGTCATGCTCAGATCCCACATTTTTCAATATACCATTGCTTTTGTCTCATATATATATAGAGATACATATATACACACACATATATACACACCCACAGCCACACACAAAGAGAGAGATATCATTCCTTA
>NW_009921338.1:29103-34392 GCF_000696875.1 Nestor notabilis | reverse complement strand
AGCTTGGGCGGGAGGTGAGGGGCAGCCAAACGCGGCGCCTCAGGGCAGGGCGGAGGGTGCCCGGCGGGAGGGATGGTTCCTGTCTGAGGGCCTGGGGGAAGGGGCTGTAATGACTTTTGTGCCTTTTGGGGGGTAAATTAAACCCAAGGACACCCCTGCGCCCACCGGAGAGTGAGATAATGAGATTTGTGTGGTAAAAGTTTCCTCGTTTCAGGTGAGGCCTCAGTGTTTGGGCTCGGAAGGTTGGAAGCAGCAGTGGGAAGCTCCCAGCCGGTGTGTGTTTGCTGTGGATGGAGGTCTGGGACCGTAGTGGGAAAGGTCAGTGTTGCAGAGAAGGATATGACTTAACTCGTGGTTGGAATATGGCTTTTCTTAGTTAAAATCATGCCAACTAAAACTGAATGTAATAGGCAGTGTCGTCCTGTGCTTCAGGCCAGGGCTGGATTGCTCCCCTCCATCTATTTTGTCTGAAGTGTCATTTGTGCAGTAAAAACATAACGTGGGGCTGCTGGCAGAGCTGTCACTAAGCTATTGCTCGCTGGCTTTCTGAGCAATGCATTGGCAGCACTTCTTGGCAGAATTGTGGTCCACGTAAGAAGTATCTCGGTAATGGCAAGTCTGAGGAGTATAAACGAGAGTTCACATTTTATAAACTAGTTACTGGAAAATTAACATTTATTCTTCTTTTCCTCCTTGACTTTAAGCCACTTCCATTTTGTGCGTGTAATGCTGGTGCTTAATTATAGTGACACCCGTTTGCAGTAACCAGACTGTATCACAGGGTCCCTATGGGGTCCTTCTAATGCCACTGTAATATTAAAGTGTCAGGCAGGCGGTCTGTGTATTATAAATAGGGTACTTCATCCATGATAAGCAATTATTATCTTTCCTTCCCAAGTGTAAAAGACCTATATAACTCAGCAAGGTGCGAGTGATTTAGGCCTCCTGAGTAAAAATCCAATGAGTCCTGAAGGGGACCCTACGATGTCGTTGTCTTGTTGCTGAACTTGAGATATTTAATTTATTATACTGGAATATATTTTCTGAAGTCAACATTGGGTAAAATAATAGGAGAGACTGTTAGACCAACAGTACAACAGGATTTAATGGCCCTCTGTGATGGCCTTCTAAAAACCTGAATCACCCTTGGTAAAAGCAGAAAGCTGCTGTTAAAGTCTACTGGCCATCAGTGAGCAAACAGTCTTAGTTACTGTTTTGAATCGCTTTAATGTTGTAGAAAAAACACATTTTATACTTTCTTCCATATATTTACAATTATATGGGTAGCGTTTTTGTGCTGAAGAGGCCCGAGTTGTGCAGTTTTATGCACATTCTTAGCTTTAGACTTATTAATTATATTCAGCTAACTACTAAAAGTAGAGTTGTGCACTTTACTTCACATACTTGAAGGATTAAGGGCTACAAATTTGACCAATTTTACTATTAGCTATATGTTTTATTGAGTTGTAACTAAAACCTGAAAACAAAAGCCCATTACAGTATGGGTTGGCACCAGAAAAAAACATGTAATCAATTTAATAATTATTATAGCACTTCTTTAACACTGGATGTTATATGGTGTTTATAACATTAATATGTCTCTGCTGAAGCTGTGTAAAGCTACCCAGTTTTCCAGCTGAATCAGTCTTGGAAATCTGAAAGTCAGCTTTTGAGTGAGGGTGGAAATCCTGACAAATACACAGTTCAGTATAAACATGCTCACATGTAGTTTTCACTGGAGGACAAAGGGGGCTTTTACTCTGCTATTAGCACCAAGAAATAGAACAGAGAATCCACCATAAGTCAGTCAACTCATGCAGCTGCAGAGCTCTCTCCAATGAGATAAGCGCAGCATCCATTCTTGATAATATTGACTTTGTTATTGCTGTTTAGTGAAAAAGTCTTTTAAATAATTCTGTGCCTCTCATACCTGTGTACATGTTTAAATTGGTTTTTTTTCCCCTAGAAACACTTCACCTTTGCTACTGTTGGTGAAATGTAGCAGCAATGAGAGTGGCACTCTCATGGGGAGCAAAACCGTGGTAGTTATGATATATTCATTAATTAATATGAACATACCATAATAGTTAATATTATGTCTGTTAATAATCATAGAATCAAAGAAAGGTTTGGGTTAGAAAAGACCTTCAGATCATCTAGTTCCAGCCCCCTGCCACGGGCAGGAACACCTTCCACTAGAGCAGGTTGCTCCAAGCCCCTGTGTCCAACCTGGCCTTGAACACTGCCAGGGATGGGGCAGCCACAGCTTCTCTGGGCACCCTGTGCCAGCGCCTCAGCACCCTCACAGGGAAGAGCTTCTTCCTTATATCTAACCTGAACTTCCCCTGTTTTAGTTTAAACCCAGTGTCACCATTGTGACAGATCATGCAAGGTACAGACAGTAAAGTCCTCAGAGCCAACAAATGTGCTTCTGTACAAATTATCCCATTGTTTCTGTCATTAGGAGGATTTAGCTAATGTAATAAGAGTAGAAATACTGGTGGATGTGTGTAGTAAGGACTTGTAGTTTATTTCCAAACATGGACAGCAATGGTTTGTATCACAGATAACTTAAAAATTGTTTTTATACTTTCAAATAATATGACTATATAATCATTGTGATATCAAATGTCTGAAATTAAATGACAGAGGCCTGGGGCACCTCTGCTCTGGAGACAGGCTGAAAGACCTGGGCTTGTTAGCCTTAGTTTGAGAAGAAAAGGCTCCAGGGAGACTTTAGGCCCCAGTACCTAAAGGGGCCACAAGAAAGCTGGAGAGGGGCTTTGGACAAGGGCCTGTAGGGACAGGACAAGGGGATTGGCTTTAAACTAACAGATTTAAATTGATTAGATACAGATGAAACTGATTATATCTTAGGAAGAAGTTCTCAACCTGTGAGGGTGGTGAAGCACTGGCACCCAGAGAAACTGTGGCTGCCTCATCCCTGGTAGTGTTCAAGGTCAGGTTGGACACAGGGGCTTGGAGCAACCTGCTCTAGTGGAAGGTGTCCCTGCCCATGGCAGGGGTTGGAGCTGGAGGAGCTTTAAGCTCCCTTCCAACCCAAACCGGTCTGGGATTCTATGAAAATACAATAAAATGAAACTTTTTACTATCAATAAAGATTAAGTAGTGCATAGTAAGTAGAGCTCAAGCTATTTTTGTTTCTGGATCTCAGACCACTTACCTAGAGGCATAGCTAAGTATTCCCATCCCAAATTTAGAGAACTGAAAACATGACCTCAATGTTTAGGATACTCTGTGCTAGTCTATGTTTCAGAGGACAAAGCAGATGTGTTATTAAACAGGCAAGGCAGTATCAAATTCTAACTGTGATTGTATTCCTCACAGAATGGCCAGCAGTCCTGAGGATAACACATCCCTCTCCAGTGAGAAAGTCATGCACCCAGAAAGTTCCCAAGCAAAGAAGTCCCAGCATGCAGAAGAAGCCACCTTTTACATGAACTGCCGAGCAGCTTATCTAGCTGTTTTAAAAAGCAGTTTAGAAAACATTAAATCGAAAGAACAACTCAGATTAGGTAATGAAGAGATTATTTATTTTCCCTGTAACTATTGTGTGTGATGACTACAGCGGGTAGTTTACAAGCAGCAGTCAGCAATTCAATAGTGAGTAACCCAGTGCATAAACTCAGTAACTGTTTTAAGGAATTTACAGTAGGTTTAAACAGGGTTCAGATTTCAAGTGTTGATAGTTGCATCTTTGAAGACATTTTCATTCTTTACCTGTTATAAAATATGTCATATAGTGATTTTTCAATGTTTTTTAGAAACTACAATTCCTCAGAGTGTTTAATTTTCCTCAAATCCTTAATCTTTGTTGCTAGGTGTTGGAAGACTCGTGAAAGTGGGAATAGTAGACAGAGCTTTTCATCTGTAAATCACCATCAGGAATGGGCAAAAGCCCATGCTAGCTGTCAGCTTACAGGGGACCCAAGTGAGTTGTTTAAGACCACCATATTTGATGGTAGTGTTGTTGCTTACCTGAGGTGGGCCTGTTTACTGCTTTGTGATTGTGACACTTTTACAGTAAGTTTTTCCCTCTCCCTATCAAATGACTGAGTTGGTCTCAGTTCAGTTAAAAATTGTGGACAATTGTCCTTGCATGGAAAATCACATGAATTGGCACAGAGGTTTGCAAACTCAGAGGAGAGGTTGGTACTGGAGGTGTACATATGGGAATTTACCCACAGAGCAGTTCTAAGTATGTGAAAATACTGCCTTTCCTCTACCAGTTTATGTGATCAAATGGACTGTTTCAGGCACTGGTGTTTCATAAAAATTCTTACTCTTCTTTAACCTCCTACTGAATTACAATGTTCCCATAGAATGAAATCAAAAGTTTCCTTCCTTTTTTTCATCCCTATGATATTTGTGGATAAGTGGTATTGCTGTCAGCAGTGCAACAGGAAAAAATACCTGCTTCAGCTGTGCTAGATAAAGCTGTTGGTAGATCCTGTTTGTTTTGAAAACCTATGAACTTTCAAAGTTCTTTGCATGGAATTATTAGGAAAGTTACAAAAGTTTACTCCAAAAATAGTAGTTAGGGCTGTGTGTTGGAAGTTGTTTCTTTATAATATATCTTAGTGACTGAGTAAGATAAGACTGAGTGAAAACCTGTTTCAGTTTTGAAATAGGTTTTAGCCTCCCAGATAAAACTTTTCAAGCAAATATAATCCAACTTTGCTACCTTTTGGAATTGTAGGATTGTGTTTGGGGTCTTTTGTTGTTTTTTGTTTTCTTTCTTTCTTGGAGCATTTTTGTCCTTTCATGAAGAAGTTTATTCATGGTTGTATATAATAGCATGGGATTGTGTTAGGAAACTCATGAAAGTATCTTTCAGTCCTGTTTTCTACCTGGAGTTGTGTGATGTGAAAATCTTACCTTGCTTTATTGGAGATATGTTTACACCTCATGTGGTTGACAAAGAAATCATGAGTACATAAATCTTCAGTTAGATAAAGGGAACTGAAATGTGTCATTAAAAACCTAATAGTTTTTATTTTGTGGGTTTTGGGGTGCAGCTCAGAATGCATTTGGGATTGTGGTTTCTCAAGTCCTCCTCATAGATTGTGATGCCAGGAAAAGGTATGTGTATGTATTATGGCATTGCAGTTGTTTATAATAAACTCCCCATTTAACAGCTAAAGGCAAAACCGTGCTGAGCTGTCAAATAATTTAGTGTATCATAATTCTAATGACCAGGTTCTCACTAATGGCTGCATTGCCCATGCGTAAAGTACATGACGTCTCCATGTGGAGATTGCACTATAA
>NW_009921338.1:25860-29072 GCF_000696875.1 Nestor notabilis | reverse complement strand
CTTTCCCTATACCAGTACATGAAATTCTACCCATTAGAGAGCACATTCTTTCCCCATGTGACTTAGTGTTATCCAGGCTTTCTCAGCTGTAATAAAAGTGCCTTTATAGCATCCTAATGATAGTTTTGGATAATCTGGATTTTAAGATAGGAGTGGTGTGAACAAATGTCATCTCTTTCATATATGCTTTGGCTTTCATCTCTATCCATGTGCTACTTTGCCATGTAGCATGTGTTTGGGCATTTTGGTTTCAAGGTCAACTCAGAAAGGGCAATTAGTTGCTCAGGCTCCAAGTCTCTTTAGAGATATTTAAGAACTTTAAAGTTTGTAAGCATTGAGACTTATTATAGACTTTTATTGCGTCTTAAGTGAATTCTGGCATTTATCAAATGGCTGGTGCCAGTGTTCAAGCATCTCCTTGTTACATGATGTTTGCATAAATTCTAAACTAAAATATTCACTAGAGATTGGCCCTGCAAAATGTTATTTGTAGGAGTTTGACTTATTCATGGAATGTAGCTTTATTTCCTGTGTTGTAATATTACTGAAGGTATTTAGCAGGATCAGTCTGTAAAGAAGTATACATAGAAGGTGCTGAATAATTGAACTTTGAGAAATCCAGACTTGGGAGGCAAGTGCTGATCTCCCTGGATGTATAAAAATACAAAATTGCCATCTATTTGAAGGATACTCTGTTAAAGTAAGTGGATACTGAGCAATATTGACATTTCAGGGAACTCAGCTATCCACTTACACAAACACACAGAGAAACTGCCCTTCCTTGGCTGACCTTGACATTGAAATCCTTAAACAATTGCCGCATGCCCAGGCATTGCATGGATAGAGACATGAGCTTTGCTGTATTCTCCTGACTCTGTTTGCAGAGGTGACAGGGCAGAAATCTTTATTTAGTCCTTGGCATTCAATCAGAGATTAACAGCAAAGGTGGCTGGTTGTGTTTGTTTGTTCTGATGGTGACACAGTTGCCTGCTGAGAATTGTAACGATGCCACTACCTCATTTCACAGATGCTGCAGATCTGCTCTCAGCCTGGTCAGCTGGCTGAAAATCCAACTGCCAGCCTAGGTAGAGATGAAAAATCTCCTGTGTTTCCCTAAAAACTTGATTATATGGGAGGATCCAAAAGCATCCCTCCAGTTTCAGTGAGAATGTGCATTTGGATTTAATTTCAGTTTATCATAATACCTTCTTCACACTGGCAACTGATGAAAGGAAGTTTTCAGTAAAGATTTTAAGAGGCTAACTAGATCCAACAAATGGATTTTAGAGAATGCCAGGTGTGGTTGGATACTGCATACTGGTTGCATGTAGGGTATTGGCTGTTGGCCTTAACAATGTATGTCTGTTGGTATAATTTTTCCTTTGCATTTGAAATCCATGTTGTGTAATTTGAAGTGATGAGTTCAAATGTATAGATGTGACATAAAATACTGCTGAAGATAAATTCTATGCTGGCTCTCAGTTCTTGACAAAGTAGGGGTGAAAGACTTACGTGGATCTTAGTAGAAACAAGATCTAATAATCCTGCTGTACCTCTCCTGTGAAGATAGGCTGAGAGAGCTGGGTTTTTTCAGCCTGGAGAAGGGAAGGCTCCAGGGAGACCTTCAACCAGCTCGCAGTGCCTAAAGGGGCTACAAGAGACCTGGAGAGGGGCTTTGGACAAGGGCCTGTAGGGACAGGACAAGGGGAATGGCTTTAACCTGCCAGAGGGGAGATTGAGATGAGCTCTTGGGCAAACGTTCTTCCCTGTGAGGGTGCTGAGGCGCTGGCACAGGGTGCCCAGAGAAGCTGTGGCTGCCCCATCCCTGGCAGTGTTCAAGGCCAGGTTGGACACAGGGGCTTGGAGCAACCTGCTCTAGTGGAAGGTGTCCCTGCCCGTGGCAGGGGTTGGAGCTGGAGGAGCTTTAACCTCCCTTCCAACCCAAACCATTCTAGGATTCTATAAAGTAGTAGCTTACAAATAATAGGTTCTTGATATTAAAGCAGGGATATAGACACTGGGCTGAATTTTACACTTGTCTCTTGAGGAAGCTGTCTTTGAATTCGTGGATATTTTGCTTAATTAAGGATTTGAACCCATTAACTTTCTTTAAGGAAGACATCCCATTGAGTATAGTGGAGCAGTGCACATGAGTAAGTGGAAGCTGCAGCTCAGAGCCTTTAAGGAAAACAATCCCTGTCATATTGCTGTGTTATAACAAGTCTCAGACTGCTCTCTGGCTTCTTCCTTTTTCTGTAGAAGGAAGTGAGTGTGATTCTCAGCAGTACCAAGTCTGTGCTGGATTGGAGTTCGCAAGGGATGATGTAGGGTGCCAGGTACTGCCTGTTTGATGACTCCTTTGAAAAGAAGATGTAAGTGAACTCCTTTGCCCCTCAGGCTGCTTGTGAGCCTCTCTGGTGCAAACCACAGAATTCAAGGCCAGGGAAGGTCAGTCTGTATCAGTAGAGGATCGACTCCTTCAGACCCACTTTCCCCTTGGATTGATGGGGCGTAAATAGAAAGTCTGAACATAGGAAGTGATTAAAGGATGTTTTCAGCAAACTCCTTTACTGACAGCTGGATTATATAGTTAATATTGTGTTTTGTTGTTCAGTGCTTCAACAGGCTGGGAGAAATCCATCTCAGAAGACAGTTAATAAATACTGGACTTCACAAACAACTACACTGAATTTTGAT
This sequence comes from Nestor notabilis, assembly GCF_000696875.1. Taxonomy (NCBI): domain Eukaryota; kingdom Metazoa; phylum Chordata; class Aves; order Psittaciformes; family Psittacidae; genus Nestor; species Nestor notabilis. Next base: position 26,375 of record NW_009921338.1, on the reverse strand, counting down.
GATTTTTGTACTATTTTAAAAGAAGAAAAACCAGCTACAAAATCTGAACTGCTGGAAGCATTTGGAAAAATAGATAAAGATAAGACTGGATATATTTTACATGATGAACTTTACAGAATTCTCACAATGGTAGGTATCAGTGGAAACTTAATTATCCATCTTTAACCATTAGTAACGTGACCAGCAGGTCAAAGGAGGTGATCCAGCCCCTCTCTCTGCTCTCGTGAGACCCCACTTGGAGTATTGTGTCCAGTTCTGGTGTCCTCAACATAAAAAGGACATGGAGCTGTTGGAGCAAGTCCAGAGGAGGCCATGAGGGTGATCAGGGCCTGGAGCACCTTCTGTATGGAGACAGGCTGAGAAAGTTGGGGCTGTTCAGCCTGGAGAGGAGAAGCTGCGTGGAGACCTCGGGGCAGCTTCCAGTGTCTCAAGGCGGCTACACGGATGCTGGAGAGGGACTCTTCATCAGGGACTGTAGTAATAGGACAAGGGGGGATGGGTTCAAACTGAAAAAG
>NW_009921338.1:0-25735 GCF_000696875.1 Nestor notabilis | reverse complement strand
GGCTGGACAAAGTCTTAGGTGACATGGTCTAGTGTGAGGTGTCCCTGCCCATGGCAGGGGGTTGGAACTAGGTGATCCTAAGGTCCATTCCAACCCAAACCATTCTATGATTCTGTGATTTTGGAAATAAGGTGGTAAAACTATTCTGCATGTGTAAACACATATTCCTGAGCAAAAGAATCAAAAGATCAAAACCTGATGCATGGTTTTTGGGTTTGTTTTGTTTTTCCTGAATTTTATGTCTAATTTTCTGTGATTAGCTGATCTTTCCCCCACTTTCACCTTACAGCCTTGCAGGTCGTAACCTGTCTGTCCCTTTCAGCAATTGTACTTTGAAGGTAGAAGCTGACAGAAAAACTATTTTGCATAGTTTGAGAGAATGCTTTGTTGAAAGCCTGTCTATAGTGGAGTGGAGCAGCAGAAAGGGAAGCCTGTGTCCCTCCCTTGCTTCAGTTAGTGCAAACCCTCTGTTCTCTGCAGAGCCCCTCTGCATCCCTTTGGGGTTTTCAAGCTTTTACCGAGAGAATTAATGACATACCTTTGCTGTCTCCCCTCACAAGCTGTGTCTATGCATGTTCAGACACAAAGTTTAATAATATTTTTATGTTGTACATAAAATATTAAGGTCAGTGCTTTCACTTTATCACAGCTTTGATGTTCTATCACACCAGTGACTTCACTGGATCTTACAGATAGTTCATCAGGCTCTTAAAGTAAACTGTACTGGGATAAGTGAATACTGAGTAGAGTTTATACATTATCAACCTAAAGGATGCATATGTCATAAGGCTTACCTGTACATGTCATTAATGTGGCTTAAAATAATGACATTAAAAAATACCTGGAACTTCTTATTTAGCTGCTGAGCTGCCACCATAGTTTTAGGCTTTATTGTATAATCTGAAAGGATACCAGGTCCTCTGAGGATCTGCAAAGCAAGCAAACAACCCCTGATGCAGAAGGCTTCCAAGCTGTTGTACAGCTGATGCTCTGCTTTTAAACTATATAGATGAACATCACAGATTATTACAATGATTTTCTTTCTCTGTTCTGTCAGGTTTTTTTCTCTGTACAGCCAAAAAATCCCCTTCATTGCAAAAGCCAACCATCTTGCAGAGCACAAACACTAAGGAGCAGTAACAATTAAAAACTAGTAGTAGAGTTCTAGTAGAGTGCTCAAAAGTGAGAATAAAATAATTTTAAGGAAATGCAGAGTGTGAACTGGGACAGAAGGAACTAAGAATTCGCATACTGTGTTTGTTGTGCTTGACCCAATAAAACAGAATTACTTGTTTACTTCAAACGTTGGGGCAGAACCTTCAATCCTCATTCTGCATGAACCAAAAGATAGAGTTGCTATGGTAAGGGAACACTCTTTGTATAATGAAAGATAGAAGTAGAGATGTTGAGTGCTACTGTAGTTTTGCTGTGAAGAGCTGTAAACTCTGTATTGTTACACAACATCAGGGCATTGCTTTATATGGACCCAGACTGAGGGATTTTTACTTGTGATAGCAACTGGTGCTGCTCAAAGAGGGGAGGATCAGGATTTGATTTGTTGCAATCCACTCGGGCTCCAGGACAGTAAGTACATCCACATGTGTTTACCAACAATGAAGTTGGCATTAGTTTTCAGTCCCAAATTTACACCATGGATCTATAACTGAAACATGATGTAGATTTCTGTACAGCAAACATATAGTGCCTTGTCATTGCTAACAGCCCTGTGTAGAGGAGACCACTGGAGGGCCTTGTAGAAGACATGCTTTCTTCCTGAGAGGTTTACCTCGTATCCACATTGCAGGTTGGGCACTTGAGATGCTGCAACTTCAGACTTGGTTCCAAAAGGAGAGAAACTGCTTTGGCTTCACAGTGATTATTCCAAGCAGAGATAGGCGCAAGGCAAGTTCATGCCCAAAGTATCTCTTCTAGTGAACTGAGTTGCAGATGTAGCCTGGTATAGTAGGATAGCTCAAGTAAGTGAAACTAACAGTTGTCAAGTTAGCTCTTGGTTGTTTGTTTGGTACAATATAAGTAAGAATAAGAGCTGGGATTCCTCAGTTTATGGAAGATTTTCTGAGATTGATGTGTCATTCATGGTAGGTTTCCAGAAGACACCACTGAATTGCATAAACTGATGCAATTTGTCTGTTTAGAATTGTAGGGACATAATTTTTTACAGTGTTGACCTCTACTTTGATGATTCACCTCAAAGTGCATTTAATTGTAATGCAAGATAAGACTCTCTGAAAGGATATTAGAAGAATCTTTGTTTTCATTAGATGTCCTCCATAGGTGAGCAGCAATCTTGATTAGGAACCCAAACTGAGGTGGTGTTTTTTTTATTGCAGGGAGGTGAAAAAATGACTGAGGATGAAGTGAATGCCATTACTGAACAAGCTGATTTTAACTGTGGTGGTAAACTTGACTACAACAAGGTATAGCAAACAGTGATATTTGTTCTTGTTTTATGGGCTTGATGTTCCTGACAGTATTAGCATTACCAAACACAATACATACTACCTTCCTGTGTTGCTCTGTTGATGATCTTGCCCTACACCCCCCTCAATCACCTATATACTGGAACACAGGCTGGTATATAGTTCTGTTTCACTCACTTTATCTGGCTATAGTCCTCGAAAAGGTCACTTGCTTCAAGTGAACTTAATGTGTTAGGCAGAGCCTAATATTCAGCATGAAGCTTAACAGCACATGTGAAGTCAAGAGTTTAAGTAATGGCAGAGTAAAGATGACAACTGACAGTGAACTTAGCTCATCTGTGAGAGTTGCTATGTCTGTGGCATTTCATAAGTTCTTGTGTGTGGTGAACATCTTCAAGATGCAGCATCTCACTGGGGTTTTTTTTTATATCATCTCTAAGCAATGATTAAGTTTTAAACTGAATAAACAGTTCACAAAGATTTGCACGTGAATAGTTTCATAGGAGAAAAACAACCCCCTATTAAGAAAATAAGAATCTAGAAAGAAATATAAGTCACCCTTGGGTTGAAAGTTGCACTTAGTTTCTATTCAAGATTTGGACCTCCTTGTTGAATCATGGCTCCATTTTACTGTATCACTTGATTGGTCACTGATTTCTGAAAACAGAGATTACTGTTGTGCTTTAAGAAAAAAGCATTGCATCTATTGACCTGTCCTTTCCTTACATTTTAATCCTTAAAGAGAAAGAATATTCCACTTACTAGATTACTTTTCTTTATCCAAAGTTTTGTGACATATACATGACAACCAGAGAGCAGTGCTGCAAGACTGCACGAGAGAGACTGGAACTTGATAGTCGATTGAGGCAACAGCAGTTTGGAAATCAAACTGAACCTTCCTCTGAAGAGATCACACTGCCCGTGTCAAAACCATCACCAAGAGTCTCGAGGAAAACTGATCACAGACTGGCAAACACAAAAGGTATTTGCATTTCATGTTGGGAGTTGTCTTTCTGTTGGAGATCATGCTCTGGGTCAATGAATGTTTTAGTATTTGTTTAATGTTCTCAGATTAGTGAGGATATTCCTGACTAATCTTCATTTCTGCTGTGGCAATCACATAAATGTCTCAGTAGAGTATCTGACCTCCATGTTCACATGGACTTTGGCTGTATCTATGATCTCAAGCTCTCAAATTAAGGGTGAATTTTGTGACTCTCATGTGACACAGTCCAGAGGGAAGAGAGAAAATGAATGCTCAGGTGTTCTTAATACAGGCAGGTTATTTATTTCCTTCCCAGATCAGAGTTGAAACCTTAAACATTTATCAATAAGCAGTCTGTTTCAATTATCAAGGCCCCTTTCCCAGCACAATCAATATGAGAGTTTAATGTTCTTCCTGAAGTTACAAAGATATCTAAAACCTTTCCAAACTGGAAAAAGGCCACAGGCTAACAGACTGCAAAGGTACCATGTGTGAAATATTGCATGTAGAGTGTGCCATTTAAGTTGGTTAAATGGTTTTGCCATTTCTTGGATGTACAGTCAGAAAAGTAAAGATGTTTGGCTAATGAATTGTTATGTATTTATAAGAGAAGGCAGCTTCTCTGAATTTCTTGTCATCCAGTTTTTCCCTGTGTGCCTATAAATGTAAAGCTTTATGATAAACAGCACTAGAAGTGGGATGAAGTAATGTAATTGTAACTAAATACCTATGTTTACAGGTGATAGCAGAACTCCTTCAAGACCCTCATCAGCTCAAAGTTGCAAAGCATCCATCTCTACCACTATCAACGTGGCTGCCAGGAGCAACAGGAACACAAAGCTAATTGAGCCAGACACCATGAAGGTATCATGTCAGCCAGCCCTACTGGAATTATGCTGTTTTCCTGTAGGCACATATGTTATTGCATTTTAAATAAGAAACCATTTTTCTCCAATTTTTAGCTTATGTTTTATTAATAGTTTGTCAAGGGCAGCTATAAACTACTGAGCAGTTTCCTGATCCATGTTGTTATTAACATTTTTATATACTGTTGGTTTTGCTGACACTTAGTTATTGACAATAATTTTTCAGGTGAGAAGGTTTAATAGAACAAAGTGTGTGTTTTATAAATGAAACCACTGTTGGATAAAACATTTAATGACTTTTTGAGAAATTTAAAAGTTAATAATTTATTAGGTTGGTGAGAACTTTAAATGCTTAAATAGTCTGAAAGATTGTGTATCATAAACCTTTAGGTGAAAGGTAATTGGAAATAAATAACAGAGCTGAGAGCATATTCAGTTTGTTGGGCATTACTTTGTAAATATATGCTGTAGCCAGAAAATATTGATTTTTAGTTAGACTAATATGCTCTATCAGGATTTTCTTTTAAATAAATCACTCATTCAATATAAATCCCTGTGGGAGAAAGACAACAAAGTCACTTTGCTAAGTCAATATTTGTAGAGTGTTAATATTGATCTTTTTCCTTTGTTTTCCCTTTCTTGACTGAACCTTTACTAGTTTTCTTTCACCAGAAAATAATAGCTGTAAAAATATAAAACATTAACTGGAAACTGCTAGGATACATTAAAAATGTGCACCTTGAGACTCCTGTATAAAGGGGGAAAAATGGTTATGACCACATAGTATAACTGCTGCTAGAAAACTGAACTGATTGTTCTCATGAGTTACATTTTTGTTTCAAATAACAACTCTGTATTTGTTATTGAACTCTGAAGTCCTTTATATCTTCCACATTGCTATACAGTGACATTTGCTCTATATTAAAATTTCAAACCAGAATCTCAAAGGAATTCTTTGCAGTCTGTTTAGGTATCTGGACCTCCATGCAATTTAACCTGCAATTTCACCTTGTTCAAACATGATATGTAGTATATAAAACCATCGCACACTTTCTCAATATTAGGTTCCTCTTTCTTTGGACAAGCTAGTGAAACCTGACTGAAAAAAAGCAGCTGCAGATATTGATTATTATTGATCAGCATCATACAAACCTGAAATCAATCAATATAAAGATACAAGTAGAACTAGTAATGTATTTAAGCCTAACTATTAAGGGCATAATGCAAACTCAGTGTCAGAATTGATGAATACAGTGTTTCATTTGTGTGTGGATCAGAACCTAGCACCCCAAAATTCTTCTTATCTTATATTCAGAAATATTTCTCTTCCTTTTTTCTGCATTTAACCCTTTTTTGGGAGAGTGACAAAATATTGCCATTGTGAAGTTGGACCAATGCCAACTTAGATTTCATACAATCCCAGCCTGGTTTGTGTTGAAGGGACCTTAAAGCTCCTCCAGCTCCAACCCCTGCCATGGGCAGGGACACCTTCCACTAGAGCAGGTTGCTCCAAGCCCCTGTGTCCAACCTGGCCTTGAACACTGCCAGGGATGGGGCAGCCACAGCTTCTCTGGGCACCCTGTGCCAGCGCCTCAGCATCCTCACAGGGAAGAGCTTCTGCCCAAGAGCTCATCTCAGTCTCCCCTCTGGCAGGTTAAAACCATTCCCCTTGTCCTGTCCCTACTGACAGAAAAGTGGAACCTTCTCCTGGCAGAGCAAAATAGTAGAAGTCAAAGCATTGTGGAAGTCTAAATTCAGAATCTCTTTGAAAACAGGAATGTATCCATAGTACATTCTCTGTGTGTTTTCTTTTAGTTAGTGGAGTTTCGTAATGTTCAAAACCATATATGTAAATTTGGGGAGAAAAAATTAGTTTCAAAAGTGCTGCGGATGTGCATAAGCCACAACTGAGCTGAATCACAATTCATTAAAGGATGGCTAGTGAAGATCTTAAATTTCTGCCAAGTGTTCTTTGTGTTGGTTTTAGTTAAGATTGAAAGACATGGAAAACAACCCCAAGCAGTGTATTGTGTTCTGAAATCTCCTCTTTGCATTGGGTAGCTGAATTATCCCTGCTAAGGAGTCTCACTTTTGGATTCTGTTCTATTTGAGTCAGTGAAAGACCTGTACACACAGAGGGTAGCAGAAGAAGTACCTGAGAAAAGTCTTTTTCCTGAAAGATGCAGTTAAATGACTCCTATCTGTGAAGAAACACCCTTGTGCAATTGAACTAGGAAGACTTTCTCTGTGTGTATGGAACAGGTTTGTATAAGACCAAATGTTGAAATTCTCTGTTTTTATCATAGGAACAATTCCTCACACAAACATTGCTTTTTATTTGGAGTTATGCATAAGCGTGTGGACAATTCCAATAACAACTAATTGTAATGACAGTAGAATTCATTATTTGGGCAGTGACCAGCACTGGCAGCAGCAGCAAAGTGCTTTCATTCTATCAGTATTCCAGCATATAATTTCTTCATGATTAACATTTATAATACTACCATTCCCCACTATGACAGCTATTGTTTGTCAACTCCTGTTATGTTTTGAAGTAATAGACTAAAATCAAAAGAGAAAATCATCTTTTAGCTTCCCAAATTTACATCCCTGTTTGTAATTTGACATGGATAATTTTCAGAGTATAGCACCACCTTATGGTCTCTGCAAGAATAACAGTTTAGTATTTGATTCCCAAGGCATTGCCAAACTTTTCCTTACTGTTGTTCACATCTTAACGTGCACATTGTTCCTTGAGGTATTTTCCCTGCTTGCTTGGACTGTTTGATGTCCCTGTTGCAGCAATGTCTATCTGAATGCAAACAGTGAAAGGGGTAGTCTTCCATCTGAAAGAACAGCTAGCAAAATGGAAGGTGGGCAAACAGGACAAAGCTATTCTCCATGGACCATCTTGAGATGATGGTTTGAAGACCACTGCCATAGTGGAAAAGGGGGAATAGAACACAGCTGTTAGTAATTTTTGAGCATAAAAATTGTTATACAACTGCTGTTGAAACTTTTATTATGAACTTTTATGTCTCAAGAAGCAGCCGTACTGCTTCTCAAGCAGACTTTTTGAACTTGATCTTTTGGAAATGTTTAGTTTCTAACAGTTTTGTAAGGTATTAAGCTTAGAGACTAAATGAGCTGACAACCAGTTACCTCAGCTGTGTCAGGTTTTAAAGAAAAATCTCAATGTACTGCATATGGACTTTAGACAAAGTTAGGAGTCATCCAAGTATTGGAATAAACATTTACTGAGAATGGAATAGTACTAAAAATGACTTAACAGGCTAAACTACACATCTGAGTTCTAGCACTGACTGATGTTGATTAATGTTAATATCAGTTCCCATTATCCACTTGTTTGGCTGAGAGAACCCTGTATGTTGCTCAGCTTTTAACCTGCACCATTAAGTCACAGTAACTTTTTGTCTCTGTTCATTTCTGTCCTAATTATTATTTGTGATTTGACCACTTTTGCTTTTCCTGTCACTAGAAATGTGGTTTCATGGATAAGGATCAGTAGAAAATTTTTAGGTGGCCTTGTTATTTAGATCTATAATGCTACATAAAAGGTGGCCAGGGGCTGATCTTTGACTCTGTGCACCAAGTAGCATAGGTGGCTGTTCTTCTACAAGCCTCGCACCCTCTTTAAATAGGAGGCTGGAGCAGCTCTGCTCTGGAGCCAGGCTGAGAGAGCTGGGCTGGTTCAGCCTGGAGAAGAGAAGGCTCCTTAAGGGGAGACCTTCGAGCAGCTCCAGTGCCTAAAGGGGCTCCAGGAGACCTGGAGAGGGGCTTTGGACAAGGGCCTGTAGGGACAGGACAAGGGGAGTGGCTTGAACCTGCCAGAGGGGAGATTGAGATGAGCACTTAGGTAGTTCTTCCCTGTGAGGGTGCTGAGGCGCTGGCACAGGTTATGTTCAAGGCAGTGTTCAAGGCCAGGTTGGACAGGACTCTGAGCCTTCCTTTTTGCTGTCTTCTATTTCACAGTGGAGATGTAGCTCATGAGGCGAGATCACTGTTCCTCTGACAGCATGCTGTTCCCTCTGCATCTCTGATGGCAGAGAACATAGGTTTCCATGAAGGCCCCAGATCTAACATGTTATCTTAACTGGAAGATCTTATGTGAGATTATGGGAAGGGAGGGATTTGGATATGTTTCCATCAGGGATCAGATGTCCCACTTTATTCTAGATAGCTTAATTAATCTTTGTCCTTTTGATAGTCTATGCTCTTAGGAAGTATGGTTACTTTTAAAGTCTCAGAACTTTTTAAGCAAAGTCCTAATTTTCTTTAAGAATATCAAACCTCCAAAGAACAGCAGAAAGTGAGTTGCAAAGTATATGGTATTTGTACTTAAATGCACTCACTCCATATTGTTAACTGTATGCAAATATAATTATATATAATTAGCAGGATTTGACATCTAAACTTGTTCTGATGCATTAAGCTACCAAAACTGTTGTGGTACTGAGGGTGAAATAATTGTTGCCTGTAGATTAACATCTTGGATGGGACTGGGTAGTCTTACTGTAATAATAAGTAATTTGAGAATAAGATAGTTTCCAGCTGTGTAAAATTTGGAATTCTCAGTGTTTATCCACATTCCTGTTTTCAGGATGATATATTTTTATTCCTTTAGTGTGAAGATTCTTTTCGTAGCTGAGTTTGTGCTATTTGAATGAAACTTAGGAGTGATTCACAGGCAGAAAATGAAGTGAGAGATAGTATTAGATTCTGCAGTCTGTCTATGCCAACACAGGGGGTGAGTTTACTCAAAGTACATTCCTCTTTTTGTTCTGATTAATTTATAAAAGTTCTTCAAGCAGAAAGGATTATAACTAAGATAAATTTGATGTTTGAATAAGAAATGTTTAGTGTAGGGGAGTTCATCCTGTTGCATAGAAATCAGTGGCAAAACTGTGGCACAGGACTGAAGGCTTTTAAATCCATGAGTCTCTGAGTAATGAATATTCTTAGTAAATGTAGAGTTCTGAGTGGAGAAATCCAAACTCAGGGTCAGAGCTGTATATGTTCCAAGTGTGCTACTTGGCTTCCTGGGTGTACATACACTAGTGAAGTCCAGTTCTTGCCTGACACGTTTAGGTCACTGACTGTAAAATACTCTCAACTGAGCGTGAATGTGTTGTAAGAAGTGGTTCTTTTAGAGGAGTAATGAAATGCAGCACTCTGGTAGGACTGACTTTAGATGGAGTTAGTTGTCAGCCTTGTAACTGGGAGCTACATGCAAACCTTCTGCACTTTTTACTAGCTCTCTTCTCGAATCTGTGTTAGCTTACCTGTGACACTGAACACTGAGCATAGGTACAGCCACCTGCACAGAGCTCTTTGCTGAAGTTACACTGAAAGATTCCTTCTTCTAGGCTCCACTCAGAAACATTATCTTCCATTGCTAGGGAAGTGAATAGAAATCATGGACTTAATCTAGAGCAGAAAAGACAAACCAAGAATGTCTTCCATTCCTCAAGGCATGCAATATGTCTATACAGACTTTATTTGTATTTTGCTAAAGAAATATCATTCAAATGGTATTTGAAATTGAAAATTGGGACCTGCTGTTAAAAAAAACCCCAAAACCTGAAGCATGTAACCGTTTTAGCATCTCAGCTCACTTATGGCTTCTCTAGAAACCATGTTATTCACAAACAGCACTTTTCAGTTTATGTCTTCCCAATAGCTTTGACAGCAATCGAGAAGAATCACTTTATTTGACCGGTACTTGTGTTTGTGATTTGTCTGAGCAAACTCCTTGTTGTTCAGCTCATCAGTTATGTTCTTTGTTTGATTGACCTGATGGGTAATGTAGCAAAATTCAAGCCTTTCAGTGGTAAATCACACAGTTCAGAGAATTTAATGAATTCAGTTTGATTCTTTGTGGCAATTCAGATTTCATTTCAACTATTTGAGCATTGGGATAATCTCTATGTTTGTCAAGTGTTTTCACAAATGAAGCAATGTTACTGCTTTGCAAAATGGACTACAAAAAGGACTATTTGAGAAAATATGTATTTTGTTTTAAGTAGGTCAGTGCTGTATTTGGGGGTGTATTTTCTATAGGATTTATTAAATCATCAAATTAAGTAATATTTCAGAGAGAGCACTTTTATTTGATCAAAGATGAAGGCAACATCTGACGTTTGCTTGGTTTCCAGGAGTGGCATTGTGCACAATCCAAAGGATGCTTCTACTTGGAAGAAGATGGTGAAATCGTTAGTCACAAGTACAGGTTGCATGTACCTCAAAGGTCAACAGTGTGTATCACCATCAAGCCTTTAAACATGCATCAGGAAGAAGGTAAGTGTCTGTTTGTAGCTCTTTGGAGAATTTTCCTCTCTAAAAGGTATTTTCTTTCCTCCTGCTGATACATCTCTCCTTTTCAATGCTTTGTGATATCTTCTGATACTGCCACTCTATTGACAAGAGTCCTGTTGAAAATACAACTTAACTTGTCACACCATCTTTTCTGCTTTGTCATTTCATGCTCAGTTCCTGGGCAGTGAAAATCAGCTGAGTCCATTTTGACAGGACAAGGGGGAATGGCTTTAAGCTGAAAGAGGGCAAATTGAGATGAGATTTTAGGAAGAAGTTCTTCCCTGTGAGGGTGGTCAGGCACTGGCACTCCAAATAGTTGAAGGAAAGTAGTAGTTTTCCAGTTACTACTTGGCTGAAGTGAGAAGCTGATCAGCAGATTTCTAATGGTGAGGAAAAGTGGTCAGATACTAACAGCTTTGAGTAATGGGATGTCTCAGTTTTCTGCTCCTAAATCTCTTTTTTCATGTGCTGCTTTCAGTTCTGCTGCAGGATTGTCCAGATATTCTGTGTAACCAAAATAGTACTTGTCTTCTGTAAAAAAATTCTACTTTTGACACAGCATTATTGTCCTGTTCATAGAATCTCTGTGTTTTGTTGTGAAGAGGTAGGCTTTATACTGGGATGTAAGGAAAAGATTCATGGTAGCAGAGCAATTACCTTTTTATGAGTAAGCAAAAGCATCTTCAACGTTTTAACACAGTTGTGTGGTGTTCTTGACTCCTGCATTCACTGTTTTGCTGTGGTCTGATTAACTTGTAGACCACTCAATAGCTCATTGATTGATTGCCATCAGGAGCTGAGCAGCTACAAGAAACCAGAGAGATTCAAATGGTGTCTGTTCAACATATGTATAATCAGGCCTCTGCTCCAATCCAACCCAAGCCAAACAAATCAGACATGATCAAAGGTTTTAATATTAGAACTATTAATAGTAACCATTATCTGTAAGACAATCAGAACATTTGGAACAGTTTATCTGAGCAGCCTAAACTGGAAGGAAATACAGATAGCATGTAATGGCTTCTTCTTTTCCATCTTACATTGACAGGGATCAATATTATAAATACCACAAAAATATCTACATTGGGGTTCAAAGAAAAACAATTTTGTGCCGTTATTAAGCATTTGTGTTGGGAATGTTTTTCTTTTTAGGAATATCTTGTCACTGGTTGTCAGTGGATACAGCTTTGTATATTCTGAGGGAAAATGAAACCCAAGAAAATCTACAGCTTGTGAGCTTTACTGAACAACTAAACGAAGAGGTTAGATAGTTTTGTTATATTCCTATGTTACTTGTTATCTCTCTAGTGTATGTGTTAATGCTGCATGGGTGAGTTCCCACATGTTTTGAAGGAATTCAAACTGAACCTAATCAGACTAGAGGAGAGAAGAAACACTTGTGTGCATATTCCTTTTTAAAACTGACAGCACTTGTGCAAGGTAAGGTGTAACACTATCTTAGTTATGCCCTTTGGATGGGCTGGATTGCAAGCCACATGTACAGAAGTTTAGAGAAATTCTTCTGAGGTCCATATTACCATGTGGTGTGTTGGCAAGTGTTGCTCAGTTGCTGGTTATCTGTATAGATACTCTGTGGAAAGTCTATACTTCCACATATAGATATATAGATGTATCTATACATATCTGTATAGACACTCTGTGGAAACTCACTTGTATTCCCATACCTTCAAACCCAACATTTCAAAGGTATAATTTGTTAAAATTCCCTTTAATTTTCTTTCTCCTTGCCATATATATGATTTTGAACTTGACAGTGCACAGAATATTCTTATCCTATGACAGAAATAAGGGAAGAGAAATGGCAGCATAAACTTCCCCCTTCTGAGACACAGAGAACTCAGCTTGCTTCTTAAACACTTGTGACTTGTGACTTACTACACAGGAAGTTTTGTTGCCACTTTGAACAAAGCTGAATTATCAGGGAGGAAATAAAAATCTCAGTGGGTTTTGTCAGCCTGCTTCTGGCTGCTTTTGTTTTAAACTTTAACAGTTAAGAGTGTTACAAATCTTGAAAATGATAACACTGTTCTCCCCTCATCTTTGGTCACTTATGTTTTTGTAGCTTTTATTGTAATTAAGAGATTCACTAGTGTTTGTGTCTTTAAAATGGCATCACACAGCATCTCACTGCAGATGTATTTCTTTAAGAGAAGAACCTAGCATTGCCAGTGCTTTCAAGTCATTAATCACTTTAGTATGAATATTACTAGTAATAAAGAAAGGTATCATGTGAGAAGTAACTTACAAACTTGCCTGTCTTCCTTTAAAAGTAGATGTCTGGCTGGAAAGGGGAGCTTGGATCAGGTGTTTACTGGCTGCTCCCATTCACAACTGGCTGTAGGCTGAAGAAGGTAAAAACACAAATTACTGAAGAAGCAGAACTGGTGTATAGAGATGAAGATGGAGAACTGGCTCTGACCCCAGAGTTTCGGTGAGTCCTATTCCCAAATAGGCATGGTATCCATTGTAAAAGTGTGTGCTCCAAATAACATCTGCCTTTATAAAAGCTGTATGTTGCTGAAATAGAATCCTACATTGGTTTGGAAGGGACCTTAAAGCTCCTCCAGCTCCAACCCCTGCCCCGGGCAGGGACACCTTCCACTAGAGCAGGTTGCTCCAAGCCCCTGTGTCCAACCTGGCCTTGAGCACTGCCAGGGATGGGGCAGCCACCAAGTATTGTTTGTACAGAATATTCTCAAATAAACTGACTAGATATCAACAATATTAAGAGACAGTAAAGGAAACAGAAGTATTTGGAACTAATTTTGCCTTTTTCATCTTTTAGAGCTGCTTTACTGGATATATTTGAAACAATCGATTTGGATGGAAATGGCCTTCTGAGTTTGGAGGAATACAATTTCTTTGAGCTGAGAACTAGTGGTGAGAAATGTGATGAGGAAGCATGGGCTGTATGTAAGGGTAAGTTTGTTGCTGTGCTTGATACAACTAATAAGTGCTATAATCTATTTACAAGCTGTTGTTAATAATATGCTACTATGTATATACTGTGGAAGAACTGAGTATTTTGTAGCCTATACCAAGAACACATGTAGATACTGTTCTCTTCTCTCTTTTATTTTCTTTTTATTTTCTTTTCCAGTCTCCTGTCCTTTGTTCTGCTTCATTCTGGTTTCTGTGCCACTGACCTTCTGCTGAGAAAATTCTTCCTGTTGCTAATTGCAAAGTTTTGTAGGTGAAAGATTGTGTAGCTGTGAAAAACTGCAGGGTTTCTTAGCATAGAATCCCAGACTGGTTTGGCTTGGAAGGGAGCTTAAAGCTCATCCAGTTCCAACCCCCTGCCGGCAGGGGCACCTTCCACTAGAGCAGGTTGCTCCAAGCCCCTGTGTCCAACCTGGCCTTGAACACTGCCAGGGATGGGGCAGCCACAGCTTCTCTGTGTAATTTATGCCTCAGAACAGGTTGTTAATTTGTTTTCACAATAACACCACCTTGTATTTGTACCCACATGACATGTTTGTGCCTCTAAGACAGGTATGTTTCTAAGATCATGTTCACCTACCACTACTTCTCCTCAAAGGCTGTGTATGTAACATTGTTCTTGTAGACTTTTCATGCCAACCTCTGATTATCTAATTTCCAGCTGACCAGGGAGATAAGTAACACAACCATACGCATAGTCCCTGTGTCCAGGCTCTGGAGAAGCATGCAGAGATGATAAAACAGTTTCTTAGCCTGCAGCAAACAGGATGTTTTGTTCGTTTACATTATTCTACAACCTCTCTGGTTGCTTTGTTGTCTGCAGGGTGTGAAAACACTGGACCTAGCTATAGGAAATCAAAACCTAGAGTGACTGGGACTGCTGCTTTGATTGCAGTTGGAAAGAGCTGGACGATAAAGCCACAAGTGCTAGAGAATTTCTCTTAGCAAAGAGCCTTGTGACCCTTCCAATGCATTAGCTGCATGTGCCCCAGCAGTGGAATTTATGCACCACACAGTCTGCAGATTAATCTGGTGCTGCTTTCACATCTCAGAAAGCATTGAGAGGGACATGTAATTGGTATGTATATGATGCTTTAAAAACAGCATCTAGAGCTTATGACGACTGTTCAGAAAATTAGACAATAGCAAATACCTATTGCAACTAGATATTTTCTTCAGATATAAGCAGTTTCTCATTCAAAATCTGTCTTTTGAAGGTTCAGACATGGTGTGTCAGTTTGTCCATACTGTGCTGTATGACAGCTGTGAGGTACTGAGACTTCCACGAGTGAGGTGAGGAAGCTGACAGGCAGCTAAAACTCAGCTTTGTTTTCTGTCTGCTAATACATGTCATCAGTGTTACTGGATTGCCAGCTTGCAGGAGCAGTGTGGGGCTACAGATGTCAGTTTTGGAGGAAAAAGAGAGTTCTGTGGCATTGCTTTAAGCTTGCAAAGGCCTTGAGAATGTACATATTTACCTTGTAACAGAAGCACCAGTGATTGTAGGCTGCTCTAATGATGCAGTGAATGAAAGCAGTGGGTTCAAAGCATGGGCAGTTTAGCTGCAGGGTGAGACCAGCTGGAAATTTAGAAGCCATTGTGTGAAAATTAGAAGTTTCTATAAGAAGTGCAGTTTTTCTGCCCCTCATGTCTGTTAAGTCAGTGTGGCATAGCACTGTGTATTAGCTCAAATCATTTCATGTAATTCCTTTGTAGGCTATAATGTGTTGCTAAATACTTCAGATCTGGCGAGCCCTGCTAATTATTTCTCCCCAAAGATATTGGACTTTTCCTCAATGATGGAAAACTCATACAAACATACTTTGCTACAAATGATTTTCTCCTCTGTTTCATCCCTGTACATGCTTTTCCACGCATGATGACTTTGCCAGTGTTATGTCTCTGTGCACTGGTCTCAGCATGAGTAGGAGGGAAGTATGTGAAATGTATAGGAGAGGAGAAAGAGAATATGGTGAATCTTTTACCAGGTCATTAATCAGTGGAAGGGTTCAGATGACTATCATAAATCTTGGCACCAAAGTTCAAGCCGTTTATTATAGCATCTGTACCCTGAGATAGATTTATGAAATTGGTAATCCCTTTTTAATAATATATAGTAAAGATTTAGCATTGTTATGAAGATGAGAAAACCATTTTTAAAAGTCTCTGACACAAGGACATTTCAATTACATGTTTGCTGACATTAGAGTACTCGATCTATGATATCCTCTCTCGAGAGGGGTGTTAGGATTACTGGCATTTTATTGCTTTTTGGGAACTAAGTAAATCATTTCTGTATCAAGGACCTCAAGCACTAAGGGTGCTGCCTCAAGCAGATTTTCATTTCCCATTCCTAATATATCCTGTTCTCCAAATCTCAACCATAACAAATATTGCTAGGAAAAAGAAAACCAGAACCCAGTATCAACTCTTTGTGTTTTGAAATCTCACCCTCTTTTGGGTTATACAGGAGGACAGTTGTTTCTAGTCATTGCTAAAATCCACAGGGAAGCTCTGGAAAGAGCAACCATCTGGTCAAGGATATTCTTTCCCAATTAATATTGGAGAGTCTGAGGCTGCAGGATGGCTCCATCTTTTAAACTTTGTTAATGTAAGCGCAAGTTTGGTTTTGGAAGGATAAAAGGTGCTTGTAGAGAGAACAGATATTTAAGTGCTACCTTATGTTTCTTTTTAAACAGAGAATTTTGATATGAGGAAGAATGAACTAACAAGACAAGGATTTATGGATTTGAATCTCATGGAAGCCAACGACCGTGAAGGGGATCCTAGTGACCTCTGGGTCACTTTATTGTCTCTGGGCTACAATAAAGCATTAGAAATGACAGAGGTACGACAGCCATATAGCAGAAATAACTGCTTCACTTACAACCTGGTGCACATGCTTAACTGCACTAGTGTTTCTGCCTGTTGTAAATTGATTTCAGTAGGTCAGTGATCCAGTCCAAACACTGTTAATACAGGGTTTACACTGTGACTTTCAGTCATTATGGTATCCTCTTCCTTAAGACATTCTTAAAAGAAGAATTTTGCCATTGCCTTAGCGAAAGCTGGTATTTTGTGGGATTCCAGGAAGGAATCCTGGGTTGTACCCGTTGAAAGCAGGCACTTTGCAGATGGGAAGTGATAAGAAGATAGTGATGGTGAACTGCGACAAACATTTAAAGTGCAGGGCTTGCTCTGCTTTAAAAAGTCACTTTCCTGGCCCAAGCCACAACAGAATTGTGCTGGTGTTAGTAGTTCTCACTTAAGAAAGAGGATCTCTTTAATGAAGAGAAACAAAATACGGAAAAGTAAAGAAAACGGTAAATATGCAGATAATTTAATCATTTAAGTTACATTCCCAAGAAAAGCTGATTTTTAAAAATCAAAGTCTGATTATATTATTTCTTTAACTTTTGTTAAACTAAACTAGGTCTGTGTAGCCACCGTATCAAGTAGATGTGTGTGAAACAAATACACACAGACCCAGAAATACTCAGTGTAGTGGAGACATCAGTTGTCTCCTTGAAAATCCTGAGATCATGGTGGCTGATCTCTTAATGCTGAGCACTTTCCCCCGTTCCCGTGAGTGTAGCTGGCAGAGCAACTACCGACGTGTCTTTCTGCATTTCAGACGTAAGAGGGAGCTCTCCTCTAAGAAAGAAGATTTTGGGGAGGTTTTTATCAAGTTGGGCATTTCAGAAAGGTATTTTGTGCCTCACTCTAGCTGTCGTTCCTGGCTACAGCCTTTGCCACAACGGACAGCGTAGCTGTCTAAATGCTTTAGTCACTCATCTAAAAATGTGCCTCTACTTAACTTCTGTCTGTAACTTAACCCTTGAATTACTTGATTTCACATGCCTTAAGAAATTGATACTTCAGGAGTACTGAGCCTCTAGCAAATTAAGGACAGAACCTGAGAAATCCTCGTGGATTCCAACAGCCATTTGGAAAAAACCTGAAGTGCTGCTCCTGAGAACATGCAAACTCCTGGTTGTTACATGTACTAATCTCAGCCAAGAAAGTGTAACAGCAGAGTGCTTAATGCAATAATGCAGTACTGTAGGTATTTTACATCTGAATGAAGTGGCACAAGTAGCAAGAGCGTAACAGGTAAAGGAGACAGGTTTCTATTCACAGTTCATCTTAATTCCTGTACATTTTGCTATCCAAGGAAGGGTTTGCTATGTTAGAGCCAAATGCACCAAACTGTGTATTGAGTGTATGAAAAATGTTCATTTGTCCTGAGCTTTCATTTGGTTTAGAAGCTGGTCACAGCTCTCAGGTTTTGAATATTTAATATTCAGTGACATATTTGTAATTGGTTAATTCTACTTCAAAGCATATGTGAAAATACTTAAGAGGTGCAGATGAAAATCTGAGGGAGGGAAGAGTGCAGATGAAGTGATGATAAACCTCCTTTTCTTCATTGCAGGCATGCCCCTTTGTCATTGACATCTATGCAGAGAAGTGCAAACCCAGAATTAAAGCCATGTGTCTAGAGGCAGGGAGCTCACAACTCCACAGGGCTGTTTGCAAGTCTGTTGTTAGCAAAGGAGAGGCCAGAGTACTGAATGGCTGTGAAAACATCATCATCTATACCTACAGTGCGGGTGGGAGAATCACGTCTGTCATTGAGAATAAGGTATGGCATAAGACTTCTGTAAGGTGCTTTGGGTTAATGTCTGTTGTTATTCTCCTTTTCCCTCCTTGCATCAGTTTTGAGAATTACAGAAACTTGATATCAGAAATATCAGACAATAGTTCATTAAAAAAACCCAAGTGCCTGATGCAAAGCTGGCTTTGACATATGACTCAGGCTTCAAGAGAGTCTGGATCGGTGTTCTTGGAAGGGACAGCTTATTACAACAAGGCAAGCACTTTTAAATATCATATAGAATATGAATATTTGTGTTCTTATTCCAATTGTTCAATATGTTGATAGTTATTGAAGACATGATGTGTTCACAATGGCAGAAAACAAATACTAAGAAGAGGAAACACAGTCACAGAAAGAGCAAAGACTACAGCATTTACACTACTTGGTATTTTCAGTGTGCATGAGAGAGGAGAAGAGCAATGATTTGCATTGATTGTGGTTTAGAAGCATGCTGTAGGTGACTTGTTAACTCATCAGTCTTACAGCTCTACTTTATTACTAACCCAAGCTAAGAACTGTAAATCCAAGCAGAAGTACTAGGTGAGAAGCAGAGATTTGAAACCTTTCTGCGTGGATCATAATGAATGTGCTGTTCATTCTCAGTTTCATTTATATCAGGAACTGTGAGTAAATAAATACTGTGCAGTAAGATGTTAAACTTAAGATGCTTTAGATCCTAAAAGATCACAGCAAGAAGTATATTTTTAAATGGACAGACATGCAAAAGGGGGTGAGTTGGTGGACTAATATTAGGACTGAATGCTGAGGCTCCTTGGAACTACAGGTTTAGATCTGCACTTCGCCCTTTAGGGTGGATAACCTCAAACATATAAATAACTCCAGTACATGTCAGAGAAGGAGATGAGGCCTGTACTGAGGCAACTGGATGCTGTCTAATAAAAATCACTGATCACTGCCATGTATACCATTTGAATTTCATTTGTAGATGACACCATGTGGAGCTGGAGGGTTGAAAGGCTCTACAGAGGGATCTGGACAGGCTGGATCAATGGGCCAAGGCCAGTTGTCTGAGGTTCAACAAGGCTCAGTGCTGGGTTCTGCACTTGGATCACCATAACCTCATGCAGTGCTCCAGGCTTAGGGAAAAGTCACTGGAAAGCTGCTCATGGAAAAGGACCTGGGGGTGCTGGTCAACAGCTGGCTCAGTATGAGTCACCTTGTGCCCAGGCAGCCAACAAGGCCAACGGCATCCTGGCCTGTCCCAGCCCCAGTGTGGCAGCAGGGCCAGGGCAGGGACTGTCCCCCTTTTACTTTGCACTGGTGAGGCTGCACCTCGAATCCTGTGTCAGTCCTGGGCCCCTCACTGCAAGAGAGACATTGAGGGGCTGGAGCGGGACAGAGAAGGGGATGGAGCTGGAGCAGGGCCTGGAGCACAAGTGTGATGGGGAAGGGCTGAGACACCTCGGGAGTTTAGTGTGGAGAAGAGGAGGCTCAGGAGGGACCTTATCGCTCCCTGCAACTGCCTGACAGGAGGACGGAGCCAGGAGGGGGCTGGTCTCTGCTCCCAAGGAACTAGGGATGGGACAAGAGGAAACGGCCTCAAGCTGCACCAGGGCAGTTTAGATGGCGATGAGGAAATATTTCTTCCCCAAAAGGGTTGGCAAGCACTGAACAGGCTGCCCAGGGCAGTGGTGGAGTCACCATCCCTGGAGGTATTTATAAGACATGTAGATGTGGCACCTGGGGACATTGTTTAGTAGTGGCCTTGGCAGTGCTGGATTGATAGTTGGGCTTGATTATCTTAAAGGTCTTTTCCAACCTAAATGATTCCGTGATTCTATTCTGTGAAAGAAATAACAGAAAGGAAATTTTACGCATCTGTCTTCTAAGCTTCCCACAGTGCAGGCAGCCTGATTGTATCTTCAGTTATTGTACTAAGGATTTCAATGGAAATAATTGTTTCTTTGTTGTTTCTGTAATTAAATTAAGAAAAGATTCCAGTTCCTCAGGGATTCTGGTTCAGTCTTACATATGTATTTAATCAGTAGGCAGAGGAAGGTGTGTGTCTTCTAACCCTCTGTAGCCAGGGTGTGAGCTGGGGAGAGTGAAAGACCTTGCACACAGATCTTCACATTTCTCAGGGAGTAAGCAGTTCCCAATCTATTATCTGCCCATTGGTGTGCCAAAAGAAATAGTCCTGTCATCCAAAGCACAAACTTACTGCAGTCGGCCCTCTCTGCTAGGTGAATCTTTGTGACCTTGTTCCTGTTACAGGAGGATACTTAGGGCATGGCTGATTATTTTGTTTGCCACGTGGAAATGAAGACTTCACTGAAGTGATGCCAGAGCAGATGGATCAAAGCCAGAAAGCACCTTAGATTGTGTTTACATATCTGCAATGATACCATATTTCAAAAGTGACCACATCACACTCTGCAGGCGAGAAACCCTTTGTACCGTGAGAACCAGAGATCTCTCTTTTGTTATTCCTTACCAGTTTCAGAGTAGCTCCTTTGCTGTGTAAGGTTTATTGTGTGGTGTAAGTGTGTTTCTCTTCCACTTCTCAGTACAGAGAGAATGTTGGGTAGCATTGCCTAAGAATCAAACGTTTCCCAGGGAGTATAGCTTGTCCTTGGGTCTTGTATTGCCTGGGATAAACTGGTGGCTAATGAATTTGCTATTACCCAACCTTTCAGTTTCGTATCTTGGGTCCTTCTTGGAAGCACTTGCACAGCAAGAATGTCTCTTCTTTAAATGATTATAGTTGTATTGGGATGGGTCACTTCTTGATGAGTGTCTTTTATGAACACCTTTGTGAGGTGTAGCTTTGATTTGTGGCAGTGAGGAACTAGTGAAGAATCCTGGTTGTTTCTTATGAAAGGAAACCAAATATTAACTTTGCTAAGGAAACATATGAAAGGAAACTAAGTATGACGGCTGCTCCTACTGCTTACACTGGGGATTTTACTTCAGTTGTCAGGAGCTTAGTCTCCATTGAAGCCCAGCATAGTTGGTGAGAGTTTAAGAGCGTGTGGTATGAGCTCCTGAGGAAGTGGCCTTTTGCTGGAGGTAGGATAGGGATAGGATTTTGGAAAATGAAAATGGCTGTACAAGTACAGGTAAAGATTCTTCTAGGTCCATATAGATAAAGCTTCTTCTACATCTGTATCCTGCCTCCATAAGTGGCCTGTAGGCGATGTTGCAAGTACAAACATTGGGCAAGCATCCAGTGATGCTTCTCCAGATGCTGTCCTAGCCTCTAGTGATTTGCAGTTCACAGACTTACTTGAGCCAGAAATTTAAAATCCCTGTCCTTTAAAATCTTAAAATCTGTATTTAAAGTCTTTGTACTTAAAATCCCTTCATGTATTTTTTCTAGAATAGCTTTGTCCAGGCACCTTTTGAAACTGTGTAAACCGTTAGTGTCAGTAATGTTCTGTGGCAAAGAGTTTTCTTACTCAATAGTGTTCTCAAGTTGTATATTCACAAGTGCTTAAATTGTATCAATGAGTCTTAAATGACTACTGACAATGAATCTGGGCTCTATGATGCCAAAGTACATTTTGAAATCGTTGCTGTTTGAAGAGAGTAGTCATCGGTGTTCTTAAAGTATTTCTGTCCTGTGAAATAGCGAAGTTGGAGCAAGTCAGAGGAATGCGTAGTTGTTAAAAAAAGAACAACCACTTGACCATTGAGACTAATGGGTTTCCTCATATTTTCTCATTTGCAGTCTGAAAACAAAGTGATTATTCATGTCAACAATGAGCAGAGCAAGAACTGCCTAAGTAATAGGGGACTTACTGTTTTTGCTGTAGAAGTGGCACCGAAATCCATGATGGTAAGATTTGTATTGTTCAGCCAACTTGAAATCAAAGCAAAAGACAAAATCACCAGATATCTTTACAGTTTCCTTCTGCAGGTCTTTCACCATGACAGTGAGCATGTGGATGGTGGGATCTTCATCACCAGCACAGATCAGATACAGTTCTTGATATTTCAAAGCTGAACTGTACTTCATGTGTGTATGTTTTCCTGTGCAGATTGCTATACAAGTCCATAGCTATTTGGTTTTTCTTGAGTATGCCTGTTTCAGTTGTCCGTTCAATACATGTACCATTTACTAATGGTTTTAGTATTATTTTATTTTTTAATACTTTTTCTAAGACTGTGTTTTCTTTACTTAGCAAATTTTAACCAGGTATTTTGATGTCTATGAGATACTGACCAAGTATGCACTACTCAGAAACAAAAATGTATGTGTTGCAGCCCTTATGCACAGTGTGATTTACAGATGGCTGATTTTTGTTAGGCCTGACTTACAGATCATGTGTAGCCAGGCAGCAATTTAATCTGCTGATCCCTGTGCCAGAGCTAGGTAGGCTTTAGTGAAAACTCTACATGAGGATTCTAAGGGATAGAAAGAGATTGAAAATGCATTAAATGATATTTTTCTTCATGAATGAATGGAGAACATCCAGGTTTTATTATTCTAAAAGTGTGGTCTCTTTCTTTAAAAGCAGAGGCATCCAGACTATTTTATATCACAACTTCCCAGTGTAGATGCATTCAAAGCTGTTGTAAATAGGTACAGTCCCATGATAGAGGCAGGGTTGGGGTCTATTCTAATATTGCTGCTGACACTTCAGATATCTATAGCCTGATCCTGTAAAGTGTTTTATTAATTTAATTTCAGTTTGATTCAGTATAAGCTATAGGCTCAGTGCCCCTTATGGATGTTTTGCTGTCATGCAGTTAAATTCAGTAGTAAGTTTTGAATACCAGCTGTGACAGAAATCAATGTTCATCATTTAAATGTTTGTGATATAAGTACTGAAACTGTTCATTTTGCTTACTAGCACTTTAGTTAACATGCAGTTCTGCAATAAACAGCTATTTCACCTGTGTTTTCTCTCTTGTATGCAGGTTTCTCAGCATGTGATGCCACTGAATGAGCAGGAAGAATGGCTTTATAGTTGTGTGCATTCCCTCGTACGTTAAACATTCCAGTTAGAGCTGCTTCTTGGTAGCGTTCAGACTAAACCAGCAGATTATTTTGGCAGCTTTTAGACAACTTATAGTCTTGTCCTTCTCAAAAAGCTGTCATTTATACTTTGTTGAGTTTGATTTGTTAAAGCCAATGAATCATATAAGTATTTACTTATTTCTGCTATCACACTTCTGCTAAGGGCTTTTAAGAAACGTGTATAGTGATAGCTTGGTAACTGTAAGTATGTAAAATGCTCTGGCAGAATAGTGTTAATGAGATACAGTTTAACAAAATAAATTGGCATTAAAATATTAAGACACAGTAAAAATTAGTGTTGTTCAGTAATAGAGCTGCCAGTTCTAATATAATTGTGTTTTATAAAGGCTAAATTCCCTAAATATGCCCTTGTTTTCTATAACATAATGTAATAATGTAGTTCCATCACATGGTGGAACTGAGGAAAAGCTTTGTTTAATGGGTCTGATGGATTCCTAATCAAATACTCTTGTTGTTTTGATGCAAGAGGTATAAAGAGGTGGGGTTCATCATGTTGTATGGCCACCTGATTAAGGATTTAGTTCTGTATTTAATTTTCTTTTGTTATTTGATGATAATACTAATCTTATACTTGTTCTGAGTAATTACTGCCTGATTTTATACTCTTTTATATAAAAATAAAGTCTGTCTTTTCATATGTGATAAGGAAATAACATTATTTGAGGAAAATGAAGGTTTGTATTGGGCTCCTGACAGTTAACAGCAATTTCTTATTTCCAGGATAGCTGAAATAAGGTCACTGAAGTCCCCCAAGTTTAGGCTGCAGTAGCAATGAAAACCAGCTCTGAGGTACTAAAATTACTCAGCCATTATGTTTTTCTGATTCCTCTAAATGTCTGTTAATGTGGAAAAAAGGTAATGACCCTGGCCACTGGATGCTTAAAAAGTGTCTGAGTTTAAAATAGACATTAAATGTATGTGACCTCATCTGCAAGGGCAGCAAGTAGTCTGGTAAATCTATATTTATCTGCCAGCAACTCCTGCACTCTGCTCCTCCTCCTCTGTAATTGTACACTGGGTGAGTAAATGTCAGTTACTAAATGAGAGCTGGGCTGGAGGCTGGCTGTGATTTACACGCTCTGCAATTGGTGCTTGGGCAGGTTTGCTGGGCTCTTTTTCTTGGCAAATACAGCAGGTTGTATTTTCATTTTCAGAATTGCCTAAAAGAGTTCATTGAATGGTTTGTGTTGGAAGGGACCTTAAAGCTCCTCCAGTTCCAACCCCTGCCACGGGCAGGGACACCTTCCACTAGAGCAGGTTGCTCCAAGCCCCTGTGTCCAACCTGGCCTTGAACACTGCCAGGGATGGGGCAGCCACAGCTTCTCTGGGCACCCTGTGCCAGCGCCTCAGCACCCTCACAGGGAAGAGCTTCTGCCTCAGAGCTCATCTCAGTCTCCCCTCGGGCAGGTTAAAGCCATTCCCCTTGTCCTGTCCCTACATGCTCTTATAAAAAAGTAGTGGAAGTTGTATTAGGAGGCCCCACAGATATTTGGTGATTTCTAACAAATGTTTGAGCTCTAGAAATGCTGCCTCAGGTGAGGTGAGGGTAGATCTGAAGTTCCTTGCTACCTGTTGAAGGAGGAGCTGGGAAATAACGAGACACTCTGTGTACAGTGGACAGTACAAAGTGAGCACTCCATTATCTGCATTTCTGTTGTCTATAAAATCAGCCCTATTAGATGTGGCAGGGATTCATGCACTGCTCTTTGTGCCTTTCAGGAAAGGAATGGTTAAAATCGAAAGAAGCACTTAGCTGAGCAATCATTGCCTGTGAGAAGAGTTGGGTTTGCTGCAGGTAGGGTCTAGTTTAACATGACACAGTGATACACCATGAAACCCTTTTTCTTTTCTGATCCTCTTGCTGCTGGGAAGAGTTTTATTATTTTAAAGGTTTGGATGGGAACAGACACTAGTTCCCCATGGTTCTACTTTTCCTGCCCTGGAAGGAACATAAATAGAGATTTCAATTGTACCTACAGAGTCTTTTCCAGTTTGCTCCAAGTCCAGGCATTGTAATGATGGAAAAACATTCTAGCTTCTCTTTTCTGGGGCTGGACACAGGTGCTAGCCTCTTTAATGGGAGACATTTTGGGAGAAAAGGTGTCTGGTAGCAGCTGTAATTTAATTTCGGAGATGATAGAATCCCAGACTGGTTTGGACTGGAAGGGACCTTGAAGCTCCTACATTTCCAACCCCCTGCCACGGGCAGGGACACCTTCCACTAGAGCAGGTTGCTCCAAGCCCCCGTGTCCAACCTGGCCTTGAACACTCCCAGGGATGGGGCATGTTTTCTTTGGACAACTGGAGCTATAACGTGGCTTCTTCGTGCCGCTGCACACACTGCCCTTCCCTGAGGACCCGGGGACACTGGCCGGTTGTTCCGGTTGCCCGGCGGAGCCCCGTGGTGCCCGGGGACCCCCTGTGGTGTCGGGGCCCGGCCTCTCCTCACACCGATCCTGGGCTGCGAGAGCACAACAGGAG
>NW_009921337.1:92194-102005 GCF_000696875.1 Nestor notabilis | reverse complement strand
TGTTGGGCGCCACAAGAAACTGTCGTGGTTTTAAGCCCAGATCGTAACTCAGAACCATGCAGCCACTCACTCACTCCCCCTGCTTTTTCCTCCCCCCTGCTCCCGAAGGGATGGGGAAGAGAACTGGAGGAATTTAACTCCCATGGGTTGAGATAAGAGCAGTTCAGTAACTAAGGTGTAATACAAACCACTACTGCTACCAATAATAATGATAAGGGAAATAAGAAGGGAAAAGGACACAACCGCTCACCACCCGCCGACCGATACCCAGCCCGACCCGAGCAGCAATCTGGGACTTCCGGGTAACTCCCCCCAGTTTATATACTGGGCATGACGTGCTGTGGGATGGAATACCCCTTTGGCCAGTTTGGGTCAGGTGTCCTTGTCTTTGCTTCCTCCCGGCTTCCCCTCCTCCCTGGCAGAGCATGAGACTGAGAAAGTCCTTGGTTGGAGTAAACATTACTGAGCAACAACTAAAAACATCGGTGTTGTCAGCGTTGTTCCCAGACTGAAAGTCAAAAACACAGCACTGCAGCAGCTACTGAGAAGTAGGAGAAAAAAATGACTGCTGTAGCTGAACCCAGGACAACTTTATTTGAGTGTGTGTGTGTAAAAGCCTTGAAGAAAGTCTTTTCTGTACTGTTTTTCACAGGACGCCCCCCACCCCTCGCCTTTGGCCGTGACTTGCACTGTTGGGTTATAGGTTTTGTTTCTGCTTCTGTATCTATCTCTAGTACCAAGCTTTTCTGTTACTCAGTCTTGACTGGTTTGATGTGAGTTCACCAGGGGCTTTTGCTCTGTTGTGTATCTTTGTGCTTAACATCCAGCAAAGTTCAGTGGTCACACAGGTTACACAGAGGCTGCTGAGGCTCATGTTTGATCTCTACCTCTGTTGGTGACCTCCTTTGTAACCTTAGTAAAACACTTAGTGTCTCTCTTCCTAGACCCATGCTATTATAGTTAGACTGTAAACTTCTGAGGAAAGAAGACATGCTTTGTGTATCTATGTGACACCTCACAGAACAAATGAGTTTGGTAGGGACATCTGGAAGTACCCAGATTTAATGTCTTTATTTTTACCCAGAGTTTAATTCTAGTGACCATTACTTGGAGATAGCCCTTGAGTGTGGCCTCAGGAGTATACTTGCTCTTCTGTCTTGCCATCCTGCTGAGCTTTTCTGGCAGCTGGAGCAAACCAGAGTGGATGGCTGCCATAAACATGCAGTTAGGGAACCTCTGTATCTTGAAAATGCTGTTCAGTGCTCACTGGTCACAAATTTTGAAAATGGTGATAAAGTTATACAGAAGCCAAACAGCCAAATGTTCTCCAAGGCTTGCTTCTGCTTCAGTGTCTTGTCCTCCCCTGTCACCTTGACTACATGCTTGGTAATGTGTGGGGCAACAAGTTCATTCCTGTGATCTATCTGGAAAGCAGTCATGTTCAAGGAGTAGTGAACTGGTGGGGTTGCTTTGTAAGAGTGTTACTCAGGTGATTTAACTTGCACTCGTAACATCATCTTCTCAGGAGCCTTCATTGCTTTGTTGCTGGAGGCTTTTATGTCCAGAAACTGATGGCCTGAATGGAGAGATTTTATAAAGATGGAAAAATCCTCATGGTTTAATGCTACCTCCTTAAGTTTCAGGTAAGTTTCTTGTTGTTGCTTTCCAACTTCTGACAAAGTTGGAAAGTTGCTTTTAAACAGTAGGGTTCATCTTATGGGAAATCTTACTATCTCCTAGCAGCAGAAATGAAATCCATTTTCAGAGGCCTTGATGTCAGTGTCATGCTCCTCTTGTTTGAGTCTCTTTCTGTATCCATTCAACACTACCTGGCAACTTCTGTACCAGGACTAGCCAGCTGAAGTTGAACCCACAGCTGAACTTGTGTTGATACTACCTTTTTTTCTATATGTACAAGCTCTCACTAATATAATATGCATTTAGGAATATCTGCATTTCTGTCTTTGTTACTTAGATACTCAGACACTCAATCTAATGTGTGCCTTCAATATATCTAAAGCCCAATACTTGTATTTTAACAGGTTTTGTTTAACTCAAACTCTTGAGCCATTTTTATCCAGTACTGCATTGGCATCTTGCATTAAAGCCTACTGTTAGTGTGATTGGTGTAGGTACATGCCTCCTGCTTCTGCAAAAATTTTCCTTGAGGGGAAAAGTGTTTTGGGTGTTGGTGCTTTCTACAAAATGGAAAGCAGTTTCTGGACAGTGTAAAGATAAGTAAATGTTGTTCTGTTTTGCTCTGTGCTTTGTATCTTTGTAAGATACAGACAGTTGCATACAAGGGAAAACTCCAAGCCTGTATTTGAAGCAGGCAGCACTTAAAGGAGAGAAAAAAAGAAGAAAAGTCGGGGAGCAAGGATGAGGAGTTTCTTGGTTTTCCAGAAATGCGTCAGGCTCTTCATCCAGGTTGCTGTTCTGCAGCTCTACAGAGATGCTGTTTGTTTCGGTTTTATTTTAACGTACCTTATTTTCCTGTGACTGTGTTATATCAGATCTTTAAATTTCATTCCATCACTTCAGACAAATCAAACTTCACAGCATCAGGAAGGCTTCAAAGCATGTCTTGATGAAGGCAAGGAGGCAAAGATAGAAAGCAGTAAACCAGCAAAGAATCTGCAAGGTCTGAAGGTCTCTAGTTTTGAAGGTGACATATAGCCAGATGGTGATATATGGCAAACATCAACTTCAACCAGTCCTAAAAAAAGGAGTATGAAGTATAAATCTATCTAAAACATTTCCATTGCCTTTGCTGCATTAGGATAATATCTACTCTGATCCTGGACAATAAAGTTGTGCTAGTTCGGTATGTCTGAACCTGCTTAAGCAAAGGAACTTTAGTATTTGAGATTTTTGACATTTGTATTTCCCATGGATCGGCATCATCAGAAGCAAGATTAAAGGAAGGAAATACAGGAGTCATGCATGTAGGTGGTATAACCTCTCTATCTCTGATAATAGCACATGAAATTCAGGTTATGATCTTGGAGTACCAGATCTCAGTGTACAGGGCTACTTGTGGAGCACCCACTTTTGCTGACACTTGTGTTTTCTTTTTGACTGCAGGAGAGTTGACACTTTGGTGTCAGCCTGCTTCACAAGTGAGATCATCTTGCTAGCTATACCATTAAATATTATAGAACATTGTTACTTCAGGGCCTTAAGCTGGGTTTTTGGCATATAAAGTTACATCAGAAGGTATGCATCTGGTTTTGTTTTGCTGCACGCTTCTTGCAAAGAGTGAATCAGTATCATCAAGCAATGGGAATGCATTTAAGTAATTACTTTGAATTATTTGTTAGTGTGTTTCCCTTGCCAGTGGTAGAATACTCTGATTTCTATCTTTGCAGGATACCAAGCTTTAAACCTGTCAAAGGTCAAACTAAATGTTGGCCATCCTGTTCATGAGGCTTGTGTAACTTTGTGGGTAAAGAGATGTCTCTATTCAGAAACCTTTGCTGACCTTCCAAAGGTGCTTGGCTTTTAACTTCTGGGAAAAGACATAATTTTTATCAACAGCTTGTTTAAGAAAATGGTCTCTTGCTTGTAAATTGGTATAAGAAGTCATTGGAATGGGGGGATCATACAATATTCCTCTAATAAGCAGTATGATAATTAATCTAATTCCTCTTTCCTCTAATTAAGTTAGTGCTTGTATGTTAGCCCTTTTTTAATACACTGCTGTCTATGGAAGGTGTGGGCTTGACCTTTGAATAACTTGCTTTGTCATTTCTTTCTGGTTTTGATGACTGGCCTTTCTTTTTATTCCCAAATGGCTACATTTATGTTCTGGGCAAAGACTTATCTAAATCTTTAGTGAATTCAGGCAATACAAATGAGGATCCTTATCTTGAAGGAGCCTTTTACTCTCTTTAGATTCTCTTTCTCCATGCAGAAGAGCACCTTGAAACATGAGAGTTAATATCTGCCCTACGCTACATATTTTCACATGTACTATTGAGTAGTTCTTAAAATCCTGAATTTTGGAGGAGCATGTGCTTCTGCTGATGTTCTAAGACTGTATTTCCTCTTTTTTGCTGGGTCTCAGTTCTGGTAGTAAAAACCCCTAGGATTAGCAGGCTCTTTTCTCTCTCTAGCCCATTTTTCTATTGAATGGGAGAATGATCCTTTGACATGAAGAAAGCAAGCCAAAAATCAGGAGTTCTGTTTTGTGGAAATACTTCAGTTGTATTTTTGCTCTACATCAAATCTTATTTAGTTCCTGCCACAAAAAGTAGGTGGGAATCTGAGAGATGTTCTTCGCCATAGCTGCCTCAGCTTGCTGTTATTAGTTATTTGTGTGTGTATGAGGCTGCTCTACTTGGATATACATCATGCACGTGTCCATATGAGCCTTGGTAAATGTTTATAATAGATTTTCCTTACTGATAAAACTTTCACAGCTATTTCATGTTTTCATGACCAACTCTAATTATGAGGATAGATACTTTAAAATTTGGGACATATTAAAAAAGTACAGTGAAACCAGAGGGGACTGAGACCATTGTCATGGAAGTGAGAATAGGAATGTTTTAAGCAAGTCAGTTCTGAACAGTTAATGAAGGTCAGCTGAGAATTAAACTTGAGGCAGCAGCTGCTTATGCTTCTTTCTCTATTCTTGCTGTACTCTTGGTTGTATTCAATCATTACACCATGTTTCCCAGCTGAACTTTAAAGGTAACACCACCCCTCCCACCTCACAGCCTCTCCCAGAATAAAAGCTTTGTGGTAAGGGTTCTGACTTTCACTTTGTGAGAAAAGTCTAATTACTGTAGAGGGGAAATAAATCTATAGGAAATACAGGTTTTAAGTTTTTTAAATGTAAATTGCATCTGAGTGAAAGTGAATCTGTTTTACTCATCCAAAGCCTGATAAATTGATTCCTTCCTTTTGCACCACCTGGATTTGGGTTTGGCTGCAAAGCTGATGTGGATTGAGTGGTGGTGCCCAGGCTTGTAGCTTTGAATGTTCTGCCTAATGCAAATCCAAATATATTGCTAGATAATAGTTTTCTGTATTTACTGCTGTGTAACCATGCAGGTGGTATCTCTGATCTAAGCCCCTGACCAGTTGCACTCAGTGAGATGATGATGGTCAGCAGTAGGTAAGATTCAGAGAAGTCTGTGGGACAAGTCTATCTAAACTTTAATGAGACTGCAGTATTGTTCTTCTTGAAAAGCAATGGCCATAAAATGTGTCAATGCTGCAGCAGGTTCTGCTACCTCCTACCCCTCTCTACCCTGCAGCTCTATTGCTGGCCATAAAATTAAGTTGTTTTGTTGCCTGTGGTTATTAATTTTAACTTTAGCATAGTAAATTTGATGCAGAGACATTTACTTACTGTAAATTTGTCTCACATGAAACAAAGGGGCACTAACTTTGCAGACTTGCTTGTAAAGAGTATTTGTTTCCATTAAAAATGGTACAGGCTGCAGGTTAGGACATCTTAAGAGTAGGTATATACACTAAGAATCAATAAGTGTTTTATTAGTGCCTGGAGATTACCTGACTATAAAGGTTTTTTTTTTAAAAATCCAATTGGTATAAAAAGGTAAATAAAAAAGTTAACCATCAGATGCCTCACTTTCATTTAAAATCTTTCATTTAATTTCTTCTTTCTAAGTAAGTAACCAATTTTTGTTATTTTGTTCTAATGATTGGGTATGGAAGAAAGTAACTTTATAGCTTTTATTTATTCAAATGTATTGTCAACATCATAGGCTTCACAATTCCTATTAGAAGTTTGGAAAATATTTCTTGCTACACTAAAAGAGAACAAAATTCAATTTAAAAATATAATTTCCTACTAAGACACTTGATAACATGAGGGAGATTAATGAAGCCTTATGACAGAAGCTTGATTTAAAGCAGGAGATTAATACTGCTTTATCAGCCCATACCACGAGTGAATCAGCTCAAGAAATCTGTTTGAAGTTTGAGTTGTCTGTTAGAAAAAAAGTGTCTGGACATTTATTTGATCATTGTTGAGTACTAGCTATAGGCTTGTCTATATGACAACACAGGAACAAACTTCACACCAGCCTTGCTTATTTTACAGTAGCATGTTTTTTCTTATTCCTTGTTACCCTGCAGGAAGATGGAATGCTTTGGAGGTCAGCTATGACTCGAGGGAATTACTCCTAATAAATCAAGCTAAAATTAATAAACAGAATTACACTGACATTCAGATTTTATTGATATTGAAGACCAAAAAATGCTCAAGCAGTGTTTTCAATCGGAAAAGTTCTATCCCAGTGCCTGCTGTAAATCATACTTTTATCAGCTAAGGAAGCCTCTCGTTTTCTTTCCTTAGTATAGAAGTGCTTATCTTTGGAGCACATTAGAGTGGTTGAGAAGCTGGACCTGACAGGTTGATAGATCTACAGATGAACACGACTAACAGAGGAAACTGGGAGCTAATGCACTGGAGCCACAGCTGACTGCTGGTCCATGCTGGCTTTCCAGCTCTGCTTTTGATATAAATTACATCAGCATCAAAGAAGAAAAAAGAAGTATCTGTGGAGATCCATCAATTTCTGTAATTTGGCAGATGTGCTCTATGTCTGAAGGTACACCCACCAAATTAACTGGTAGTTCCTAGGATCCTGTATGCTTTATTCAGTGTAAAGAAGAAATTGCACCATATGCATGCATATATATATATATATGTATGTGTCTGCATACACAAAATATGCGTGCGTACACACAAATGCTTTTTCCTCCAGTGACTTTCAATTGTCTTGGGAAAATGTCTGAAGCAACTGTGCTTGTAAGTTCAACTAGTCCAAATTGAAGTCTTCATGATTTTGTAACTGTTAGTTTTCTTTTCTTATAGAATTACAGCATCTGGAGTTTTATTTCTAGATCTCTTTTTTAAACATTTTTGCTATGTTGTATATGCAGATTAGTCTGCAGAGTTGACCTTTTAGCACATGTATTGGATGATTTTGAAGATGATATGTTGTTATTCTAAGCTTGTATTTGTTGCCTACAGCATGGTAATATGAAAAGGTACATTTTCAAATGCTGCACTGCAGAGGTAAACACAAATAGCTGCATTTTGTATGCACTATGTATGCAATGACAAGTGCTTAAGGAGTACATTCACTGGGTATCTCAGTCAGCATCCTAGTTATTAGTACAGATGAAAATTAATGGTGAAGGGCCTGGTAAGGCATGTAAATTTTGCTGATGTGAATATCTGCATTTCATAAACCCAGAATATTGCATCTGCAGTGTGCAGACAGAAGTACGCATTTGTGGACAGAAGATTGGCATTTACCTGCAAACAATTTAAAGACTATTTGTGAGAGTCAGACAGGACATGGGAGTTATTCTAGGGAAGAGGGAAGGAAAAAGACCTCTCTGCTTCCGGGCCTCTCTGACTGGAGTGGCTGGGCTTTGCTCCATGTCTGCAGCGTGGGCATGAATTTCTGCTTATCCCAGTGGGGTGTGAGACCAATATTAAAGTCTGCAGCTTGTGGGGTCAGAACAACAAGCTGTTTAAAAGGGGCTGACTTGGGCAGCAAAAGAAGAAAGCTAAAAAAGGATTGCTGAATGTGGGCAAAGATCAAAGACCTGAACAAAAAAGGACACTGACCTGCAAAAATATTGTTCTTGTTTGTTCTCACTGTAGGATTTCTCCAGACATTCGAATACACTTCAACATAGGCTTGGACTACCTTCGTAAGTTCAGTTGAAGAAGACCCCAGTCTCTGAAGATTCTAAGGAGCAGGTGACTGCTATGTCCATCTTGACAGGGTTGCCACATCTGTTCCTCTTGATGAGCTCATACCCAGCCAGACTTACCCAATATAAAGAGCAAACAGAAAAAGCTCTGTTGTTTTGGGAAAGCTAAGGTGATGTTACTTTGTGAACTGCCGAGATTTCCTTTGTGCTCGGCTCTTAGGGATTCTCCTTCCCCTGTGTGCCATCAAGGAGACCAGTTGCCATCTGGTCCAAACTGTTTGTAAAGTTCATTGCTGTAATAAATATCATTCTACAGGAATATTAACAGGCTGTTGCTCTACTGCATTACTGGAGTATTCACATTAGTATGCCTAAAGCTGTCTGAATTTATTAATGCAAGTAAAAGGAAAATTAATCTTTTCTGGCAGCAAGCACCTTAGCAGCAAGACTGACTATGGTGCTGCTGGGGACACCTCTGACTTTCTGTTATACTCTCTGAATATTTTGTTTGCTCTGTAGGCAGAACCAGGAAACTACATGCTTTATGCTGGTTTCAGTCTTAACATTCAGGTCTATAGATATATTCTCATCTGACCTTTTCTGTAAGAGGCCACAAAATGTTTTTTTAGGAGCTAATTATTTCTGATCTATGAAAATATATTTTCCAGAAAGACTGCCAATAAAGAGACTTGAAGTGCTGGAGACCCCACCTTTTTCTTTACAAATGTGTTTTAGTAGTCAACTGCCACACTATTTTAAAATCTTATAACTTACGTACAAATTGAATTTCTTTGGCTTCAACTGCTATTGGAGCTTGACTTTTTCTATTCCATTCAATTAAATATCTCTCCTGTAAGGTGTGCTTTCCATGTCCATGGTACTTGGATACCATGGCCAAAATTTTTCTTGCCTCTAATCAATTCTTGAGATTTAAATCATTTGAACTCTGTGCTCAGTATTGAGGAATACTTGTCACTACTGGTGAAGAATATCAGTACCCAAGAATACTCAACTGCACATCCATTTTCTCTTCTTATCTGTTCTAGGACAGTCCCTGCAGACCTTATTTGACCCTGTCTAGTTTATCTGTTTTTTCTGGTTTTTTTTTTTTTTTTGTTTGTTTTATTTTCAGACTACGGACATAGGAGTTGTAGCTAGTGTTTGGCTACTGACTTTAAGAAATCCATAATTAGGCAAAAAGAAAGCTTTTAACTTGCTATTCCAGTTTTCAGATAGCCATGAACTGTGATAGCATTGATATGTATATAGATAAAGAGAGCTTATGATGAAAAGTATTACAGAAGGAGAGTTTGCTTATTTTCTACAAAAGCAATCTCTCAGTTAATTAAATGTTTATGTAGGTATATATGCTGCACAGGAAACAAACAGAAGGAATTTGAAGTCTACATGCAGTTGCAGATTTATGATATCAGTAGGATTACAGAAATGTGTTGGAGTAGTTTGCATGACTGGAGTGGACCTGCATCTAGCGAAGAGCAACAAGAAGGGCTTCTACAAATACACTGGCAACGAAAGAAAGATGGGAAACTGTAAAGCCATGGCTCAGCAGAGCATGGGACTTAGGGACAAAGGACATGGAAAAGGCTGACATGGAAAAGATTCAATATCTTTTTTGTTTCAATTTTTACTTTACAGGTTTGTTTTGAGGCCTCCCACGTCTCTGAGTCTAGTGGTGGAGACTGGGAAAGTGATGCTTGACTTGCTGGAAATCTGGATTGAGTTAAGAAGCTCTTAAGTCAACAGGATATATACAGAAATGCGGAACTACATGGGCTGCATCTGAGGGTGCTGAGGGTTGATTGATGCAATTCCAAGACCCCGCTTTATCATCTTGGGAAGGTCATGGCAGTTGGTGGAGAGAAAATAAAAGCCCAATATCACAGCCATTCTCAAGAAGAGCAAGGAGAAGCACCGAGGGAACTATTGGCCTATCACCTTAACCACAGTCCTCAGGAAGATCATGGAGCCTGTCTTCCTGGAAGCCATGTCCATGTACCATGGGCAGATTGTGCCTGACCAGTCTGACCACTTTCTGTGGTGAGTAGATGAAGGGAGTGCAATGAGTGATGGTTAAACTTTAATG
>NW_009921337.1:91021-92163 GCF_000696875.1 Nestor notabilis | reverse complement strand
AGGGAAAGAATGAGTGACAAGAGACTAACTGCAACAAGGGAAATTCCAAATAGCTATTAGGAATTTTTTTCCCAACAAGAGGGTGGTCAAACACTGTAACTGGCTGCCTAGAGAGGTTTTGGTGCCTCTGTTCTTGGAGGCATTCAGAGCTAAACTGGACATGCCATGAGCCATCTGATCCAGTGGACCTATTTAGAAAAGGAGGTTAAATGACTTGACATTTTGAGGTCCTTTCCATACCTGGGATTTGAGAAAGGCAGTCTTAAGTCCCTGGTTTACCTAACTGATAGTAACATCTCAAACGTCCATCTCTCACTTTTCAAGTGACTCTTCTAATTGATGGGTTGAAATGGTGACATTTTTGTAATAAGAAACATTGAAAAGACCTTGCTTTGTTTTCATACTAGCAAATTTTGGAGGAGGTGGAAATGACAGTTCTTGGGAGTCATCTTTTCCTATGCTCTGTTTCATATGTCCTGAACAGATAAAATACATAAACACATATAAAATCATTACATAATTTATTCTTTGCTAACAACATATCTTTGTTCAATAGTGGAAGCCAATACTTTTTTTGGGAAATTTTTTTTTACAGCCTTTCATTTCAGACATTTTTGACACTAACCAGAAAGGCAATTTTCATACACAGAGAACAACAAACAGGGCTTGCTTTGAGATTGAGCCTGTGATTTTGCTATTCATGTTGCGCTGCATGAAAGTACGTCTGATAGAAACAATCTTCAAGGTTAAGTGTCATAAGACATCATTTTTTGTAAGACATTCTGCTCTCATTTGCCTCAGAGAATATATTTTCAATAAGAGGTCTAATTCTGCTGGTTCCTGCAGTCGTGCTGACACATACGTGTGGTCATCTGACAATGAATTCTGCTTTTCCTCTCAGCCAGCTGACAATGTGTTTCAGTTGGAGGAACAAGGCGTGGTAACAGTTGCCAACCTCTTCTCACCATGTTCCTCCTACCCCAAAACAATCTATCCTTCTGGCAAGAGCTGTCTTTTCTAGTGCAAAGGACTAAGATCTTTGAGCCAGGAGCAAGTGGGTGAGTGCATTGCTGTGTCTGTCATCGTGTCAGTCAGGCAGCTGCTGTGCCTCCAGGTCTGGCAGCAGGCAAAACCACTACTTT
>NW_009921337.1:88950-90990 GCF_000696875.1 Nestor notabilis | reverse complement strand
CCTGCTGAAATACAGTTTGTTCCTTAAAGCTTAGAGGGATGTGACAGGCTCCAGGTTGTTGAAATTTTGCTTGCCAAATATGAAGCAGATGATCCTAGGTGTGTTTCTGCATCCTCTCTCCCACTGTCCATCTGGGATTTTGAAGGGACGTGCAACACCTCCAGAAGAGAAAGGAAGAAAATCTGATTTCTTGGGCAACAGAATAGGCTTGTTTGACCAGGAATTGGAGATACTGGTCCTGCTCACCCAACCAGTTGTCAGAGCCTTCGTGCTGATCACAGCCATAAGTTAAAAAGGGGCAAGTGGGTGGAAAAGTTTCAGAAGTAGGTAAAAGTGTTTCATAGTTGCAGATACTAACTGAAGTAGTTGAGATAGTGATAAAGTTTTTGTCACTTACCCACACATTTATTTAATCTGAAAACTAAATGGCCAAGGTTGGTTTGGGTTTGTAATACATCCATTCAGCAGACAGTCCCCTTCAACAGGGGCTGCCTACACAAAGCTGAGTGCTTGAGGGATTCAAGCACTGAATAGGATGTGTCAATATGGAGTTGTTCACTCAAATGGGGGTATTCAAAACTGGGAGTTAAGCTTTTAATTTTGAGGGCAAAGTAATTCCTTAAAGGGTCATGAAGCTGATATGAACCTTCAGACAGAAAGTTCAAGGATCAAAAATTTCTTCTTCCCATGGTAAAAAGGGGGCTGTAGTTCAGCACAAGTAGCAGGTTTATGTGGGTCATATATGAACTGTTCTTTTTGTCATTTTGTACTTAGGTCTCCAAGCTGTCTATAAAAGTAAGGAAGTTATTGCTAGAGAAATTGGAAACTGGTAGTTGATAAATAGTGCTACATCACTCTGCAAAGAACAGCTGATGAATGTTACCATTGTATGTGAAATGTTTCTTCCCCACCTCTTTAATAGCAATGTTTTAAACTGCATTGTCCCACACAGCAGACTAAGTAAACCAGAACTGACATATGATAAATGTAAAGCTGTGGTTACAGCTTCAGAAATCGATGAATTGCATGTTTCACATGTATAAGGGCAGTCATGCTGTTTCTGCTTGCAGTGATAAATGTAATTCAATCTATGAGCAGTAAAACATGGGTGTAACTCGGCTAACACAAGTGCGTGCCTCAAAGAGGAAAGAGAACTATGTGAGAAGCTACACTGCTTTGAACCAACCTGTAAAATAATTAATTTTAAAATTTGCAGCGAAAATGTAAAGGAGAGCCATGGTAGAGTGTAAGTCAATAACCCAGAGGATGTTTCTCTAATAAATGTGGTTCAGCACCTGTGAGCATTGTTGTTCTATCTCAGACACACAGGCACCTAGCAAAATGTCACTTTGAGAGATACTAAACCAGGAAAGATAATAAAGCCAGCAATGAAGGCCACTATTTATGGGACTATGAATGCAAAAATGGATCTCTACTAATGACTCCCTGCAATTCCACAAGTTAGAAAGCATGTTTTAAATTTTGCTCTGTTACAAGTGATTAAACAAATTCTAGAATAAAGGGGAAAATACAGGGTTAAAATATACTTCAGGGACTGAAAATTATGGTGACACACTTCAGTTCTTGCTGGGCACCCTGATTTGCTCAGTGGACTGCTAATCATGATTGATTTCTGATAAACAACATAGAGAAGCTTCCTGCACACTAAATTCTGGTTTGAATTCTGTTCCGAATTCATATTTAATAAAGTTTTTTTTTTTTTTCTCAGAGCTATTCAGGGAAACTCGGAGTCACAGTTCACTGAGCTTATGGCAGGATGTTGCAGTGTTTCTGTAAGATTTAAAGAGATGGTTTTCAATGTTAAGATCCTTTAAACAAGCCAACCCTAGCTGTCAGCTCTTCCATGGCAAGATCTTATTGGAAGGTTGCTGTCAGCAGGCCAGCAGACCATGCCGTTACTGAATGGGCATGCAGAAGCTGATAAATTCCTTATGTAGTTCTAACATATGGAAGGTTTAATAACAGCAATGTCTTTAAATGTAAGAAGGTGCTGTAGAAAAGGTCTAACCCCTCTGTCCC
>NW_009921337.1:79985-88919 GCF_000696875.1 Nestor notabilis | reverse complement strand
GTGGGATGATTGTTTCAGCAATTGTTTTTCTTACAAGTTAGGAAAATGATATGAGAGAGATCCTTTTTGAACAGAAGGAAGTAAAAAGTGTTTAATTTCGAAATGCAGCTCTCCTGGCTTTTGTATTTTAACTGAAATGCCTTTCAATCTGTGGAGCTTTTTCCTAGACTCTAGTTTTAGGCAGGGCAAATGCACAGACAAATGCCTGCTTGGCATCACGTGGGGCTCCTCTTTAGAGTTTCTAGACTTTACTCCCAAGTTTAACATCATTTTGACAAACTGAAAGGCAGATGTAAAACAAAACACACTGTGCAACTGAATGGAAAAATTGCAGCAGGCTTGTGCTTTTTTTCTTTTTTTTCCCTCTTCATTTTGGTTTAACACACTCCACCTTAATGTTTGATATGGGAAATCTTCCACTGACCTTTGGCACTGAACTTAATGCACTGCTGATCTCAACAGAATGCAATGCTGCCTTGATGCTGCGCATCAAGGTGTACTGTCTGTGCAGATAAGGTGCAGATGATTGTTGCAAATAATGATACCTTGTACTGCAGAAGTGCTTTAGGGATCCAGATGGAATAGGTGGGTGGGGATCAGATGAAAGAGCTGTCCAACCTTACTACTTGCTAATGGTGTAAAGCAAATGCGTTGTCCATACAGCTCCAAACGTGTAGGAACTGTCAGGTAATAATTAAATACAGTGAACCTAGCTGAGAGTGTATTTTTGAGCTTTTTGAAAGAGAGACAGGATTGGATGCAAATGAACAAGCAAAGGCTCATCTAGCTACTGCTGTGGAATGGAAAAATTATAAATGAAAGATACATTTGTGATAAACAAGATTGAAATTCCTTGGGAGAGTGCATGTGTATTTAATATCTTAGCATGAATATATTTGGGGTTTTTTTGTCAGAATAAATTGCTGAAACTAATCATAAGATACAGAAGCGAAGAAATACAAGGATATGGATTGCGGTGCAAGTAAATTCATAAACCACAAAACTCCGTCTAAAAATACTGATCATAAGTAAACAGCATCAAAATATGGCGTCTCTTAATAGTGGCTAAGAGTTTCCAAATAGATATTCTTATCAAGAAATGAGCTATTAATACCTCCCCAGCTTCTAATAGATTGTTCTAAAAAGTGTTTTGATGTCTTTTATTTCTCTGTATTTTTTTATGTATAATGTGCTGTATAACAGCACATAGCATTTCAGTATTTGATATCCAGGCATACTCACAGTAAACATCTTCTCTACACTTGCTATTTTCACAGATGCTTCTGTGTTTTTCTGTCAGTTGTATAAAATCAATGCATGCCCTTTGGCAAAAGCTGAAACCCTCCTCTCAGCATGCATGTGCTTGGAGGGCACAAGCAGAGGACTCATCTCTGGGGGTGACAGCTACGTCCCCCACTTTGCTGGCAGCCTAGATTCAACTGGTTTCACCTCTCAGACACTTTCACAAGTCTCAAAAACCCAAAGCACAATCCAAGAAAGTGTTGTGCTGATGGTAGTTAGAAACCAAATGCCTCATTATGATGTTTCATTCTCTCGTTTTTAGAGCTCAAAACTGATCACCTTAAAGAAAAACCTGTATTAAAATATATTGAAGTTGTAAATAAGAGCACTTTTCTCTCTATTGTTTGTTTGGGTTTTTTTAAATCAAACTGCTTCTAATGGTGACAGTAAATCAAGGAAGAAGTAGCAGCTGATTCTGGCAGAGACTTGAGTTTAGTCGGGGAAGTGACATCTTTAAAAGAAAATAACCACCACACCCCAAACCTTTATCAGCTCGGTGAAAGAGGTCAGTAACAGTTTACCAAAACTAGGAGAACTTTAAGCTTTTCTTTTTCTGTGCAGTTTCTTTTCAAAACAACTAAACAGTTGTTAATCCCCCATGCCAGGCGCCTTCCCTCCCTCCCCAAGACAAGTTGAAGTAAGCACATTGGATGAAAAAAGCACCTATGTAGTTATTCTTCCTTATTCTTATGCTGATACTAGACCCCTTGTTTGTGGTCTTCGTCCTCTAGCACAGCAGTAACTAGACTTCAAGACCATAAACTGGCAGCTCTTTTTAGTTTCTTTCTTTTTACAGATGCACTGTCTTGTTTTTGAAAAATGCTGGTAGGCTATAGAGAGCTTGAAGCAAAATGTGGGGGAGCGCTTCATGCGGCATTGCCTTCTGAACACTACTGGATATGCTGTTTGAAAACAAGTATTCAGGTGAAATGTCCAGGTCTCTGTTTATCCCTCGATTATATTTTATATGTTCAGACTGGGGAAAATATTCAGTGAATCTGAAAACTCAGTTTGCAAGATTTCAGAAGAAAACCACAAGTCTTGTTGAAAAGTCCTGGGTTGAGTAACCTCTTGCACTTTACCCAGTAAGACATTATTGATGGGATTTGTTTAAAATCTACCTTCTTCCTTCCTGCAGCCCCCAAGCCCTGTGGCGCTGGAGTCGATGTTCTGCCAAGCAGGGGACTGCTGACAGTTTCTGACAGAAAGAGTGTGGCTGTCCTTAGTGGCAGTATTTTTTTTGTCAAAATGCACTTGAGAACGTTTTGCCCTGGAGTTCTTTCCTTTTTCTTTCTTTCCTCTTTTTCTTTTTTCATTTTTTTTTTTTTTTTTTTTTTTTGAAATGATATTTTGCCTGAGTGTGAAAGCTGTTCTGCTCTAATTGTGTCAGGATAACAGCAGGGGCACAAACTTCCCTCCTCTCATCCAGGACAGACCCATGAATACCACTATGAAAGTGTCTTATAGTGGTACCAATGACTTCCATGTGGCCAGCCTGGGACTCC
Source organism: Nestor notabilis (assembly GCF_000696875.1). Lineage (NCBI taxonomy): Eukaryota > Metazoa > Chordata > Aves > Psittaciformes > Psittacidae > Nestor > Nestor notabilis. The sequence goes on along the minus strand of NW_009921337.1, from coordinate 86,112 downwards.
TGAGCCATGTGCATCATGTCATTGCGAGATCCAATCACTAGATTGTTTGGCTGAATGTTGCTGGGATGCCCTTGGATCTGCTGGATATTTTGTTGAGTCCCATCCTGCAATAGAGCCCTAGGGTCTGAGCAGCTGTTATCCCAGAGTCTTTCTTGTCACCTCCCCCCTTCTTCCCCCTTGGCTTTCTGACATAAGAAATGTTTTTATGGGTCTTGGACATAGGAGTTCCGTGTGCTGCTTACGGGGATAGTAAGGCTGGTTGTCTAACTGGGTAGGAAGGAAAAGAAATAATGTTCACATGTGATGCTATCATGATGCACTTAGTGTCTACACAAAGGGCTATGCTAGTAACTGATCAAAAGTCACATCTGTAACTGCCATAATTCTATTTTTATAAGTCTGCTCTGGGACTATAGATGAGCTCTGAGAAGCTGTTGTAAGAGATGAAAAAGCTGAAAAATTCCCAAATGGCACCTAAGTAATAGGCTACAGGGGCGTGGAAGGGGGGCTGGATGCTCTTCAGTTCATGTTAGAAGCTAAATATTCAGTGTATCAGTTTTGCAGCATCACTGAAGTGATATGAGCCTGTTTCTCTGACCTCTTTCAAGACAACATTTTGCTTTCTGTGTCTGAAATCATTCCTGGCTCACCTTCTGAAGACCTTTCTAGCTCAATCTACAAACCCTTTTGCAACTCACTGTTCCTCAGTGAAAAGCTATTTGGAAAGGCAATGAATCGTGAAGTGGTCTGATAAGTATTTGGCAGAGGAGAGAAGCTCCAGTGCTTGGAAGACTGGCCTGGGATTTGGATCGTCAGGTTGACTATTTTTTTGTCTTTTTCCTTTTGCAGCAGACTTCCTAAAGAAACTTGGGCATGTTATTTAGCCTCACTTTGCAGCTCATGGAAGTATTGTGGGTATGGCCTATGAGGTGGTTGGTGATAACAGCAGGAAGGTATCAAAAATCAGAGCCTGCTCTACTGTCTTTTCTTCTAATTTTTGTTAAATATACTGCAAATTTCAATTGATTCATATCCTTTCCTATATTAAAACAGACTCAACTTTTACGGGTCAAGGCCTCATCTTGTACTCCTATGTTGAGATCCAGAAGGTGCAGCTGTAGATTGCTCCCAGATCTGGAAGAGTCCTTTGAACATTTTTCTTACTGCAGCATTCATGTTAGCTTTGCATGACAAGGTTTTGCCAAGGACACGATTGTGTTAATCTTTGCAGAGTGATGGAACAGACCAATTATTTCTATTTATTAATCTCTGATCACTTCAAAGAGCATTTGAATCTATGGAAAATGGTAATAATAAAGAAATGATGCTTGACAACTCTCTCCAGTGCTGTATTATACAATCAGATATTATGCATGACAACTTGAAGAGGTCAGTTGTTGACAGAGAGCTTTCTGTGTAGCACATATAATTGCAGAAGTACTGTTTGTCTTCTTCCTGATTCATTACTATCATTTTCTGTGCAATTTCAATGTCATTTTATTCATCCTGTTTTCATTTCAAGATCCAGAAAGGCCTTTGTTATTAGCACAGGTAAGAGGATTTTTCATAGTACTTACCTGCTGAAAGTCACCCTGAGCAAACACTCACCTGAAAGGAAACATGCCTTCAGACAGCATCTAGCATAGACAGCCAGGCACCCGAGTGAACAGCAGAATCTGTAGCAGATTCATGCAATGCACAAAACGGGGGATCTCCTTCCTTCCCGCATATTTCCACTGTTCCACAGTGTGTGGGTACACTGAGTCACAAGTCATCCTCGCCCTGTCTCAGGCTCACACCCACTTGTCTCTGACCATGACAGGCAGGCAGCTCTGCATTTGTGTCCTTGCCACATAGCAAAGCCAAAAGAAGACCCTCAGAGAAGATGATTTTATAATGTCGCTAGATAACAGTAAGTCAAACTGAGGCTAATCACAGATTTGACACTCAATTAGAGACCACACAAAAATTCAGCAGAACTGCGCAGTGCTCTCTTGGCGATGTTAATGGGTTATCCCCTTTTCGTCCTTGGAGATTTCAGCATCAACATCACTAAAGCTGCAGATGCTAAGACCCACTTTCCAAATGAGAATTGCTTACCAAAGTAATCTCTCTCCTTAAGGGATACTGCTGGGAACACTGAGCTTGCTGCTCAATCTTGCTCTCAGTGTTGAAGATAGAGCACTGAAGCAAGGGGCCTAATGTTTGTTTCATTAAGTTGCAGAGTTTCTTGAAAAACACATTTGCTATCTTTCAATTTAAACCCTTGTTAATATGTAAATATAAACTTTTGGTTTAGGTGATGCAGCTCCATGCTGGTGATATAGCTTAGGCTGGTTTGCCTCTACCCTTCTAACTCCCAATAACTTGCACTCTCTAGGGTGGAAATGATCAACACATTTAAGACTTTTACTGTTACATGGGAGAACTGTTCACCTGTGAGATTCATCTGCCTCTAGTTGCTGAAGCACAGTAACCGTAAGTATAATTACAGGGAAAGAATGAGACCAGAACAGCTAGTTTGTAGCTTACCCAAGTTAATTAAATCAAGGCCATAATTAATTGTGTGTCATTTTCTGTAATTTGGCAAGCTCTTGAAAACTTGTCCTGATAAGAACTGATTTTTATCACTTTACTTGTTTAATGAAGATGGCCATTTTTATGAAAGCATTCAAAGAAATAGATTAGTACCTAATAGCACCAAAACACTTGAAATCTTCTGGTTCAGATGCCAATCTTATTACCTGTCTGAGCCTTTTCAAGTAGCCCAAAAGCTATTTATTTACAGACTGACAGACAGTAGCTTGCTTTATTCCTTCTCACTCCCCTGAAGAGAGATGCTGTTTACTCAAAACCAGCTCTCTTATTATAAATACCAAAGAACACTTTCTATCTTAAAAGCACTATACACATTCTTTTAAGCATTGACTGCTGTTATTAGCTGTTACTTTAAGCTTAAAGGGTATTAAATTTAAATAATTTCCAAATGATAATCCCTTCCTCACAGGACTTAATGGTTTTTAAATTGGGTTTTGGCAAATATGAGACTAGGCAAGGATGCAAGCCTGGGTCTTATCCAAAAACCATTTAAATCAATGAAGTCATCAGGTCATTGAAATGCATCATGCCATTGCACGACAACTAACATTTAGTGGAATGTTTGCAGAATATTACAAAGTCTATAAAATATGGATTAAATGTACCTGAGACACAGCCAGTTTCCTGACAAACAGGAGATGAAAGCTTTTTTTTTTTAGATTGACTCTGCTGATCTAATTTGCTGCAAGCTGTAGAAAATGCCAACTTTCAAGCAGTAATATTCATTACAGCAGGCAGTCCAACAAGTCTCTTCAAAATGGACTTTTCTATATGAATTTTTGTTTTCTTTGAAGGTTGATGGATTTTGTTAGATATGTGATAGAAACTGTAAAGGATTTCAGTGACTAATATTATTCTTTCCTCCATACCAGTGGAAGATGGTATGCACTTTTGTATTCATACTGTGGTCCATCCCTGAATGATATGTAAACTGTTGCACCTTGTTGAGTGATTTTTATGCATTTTCTGAATTTTGTTATTTGTAATGACTTTCTGTTTCTTTTCACATTTCTCAAGATTTTGCAATTCAAACAAATAAACAGCCTTCAGATGCCTAGGACTCAAATCAAAGTGTGGTCTTAACTACCAGGAGCTGGTATTGTGTAGTCTTTGTTTCTCCTGTGGATATATGACCACTGGGTGAAAAGGTACATTCTTTATTTGTATGAAGTCAAAGATGTTTTGGATAATATTAAAAATAAGCTAAAAATCCACCAAACAACTCTTTCAAGTTCTATGTCCTTTGTGTTTAAATTAAGAGTTAATGCAAAAATTTAACACATATTGCTGGAAAAAACAGTCCTAAGTGTAGTTTGATGACAGAGTAAGAAGACACCAGTGAGGACAGAAAGATTTGAGGTTATCTATGGAGAAAAAAGTTGCTCTTAAAGAAGACAGAGTATTTAGCTGTCTTAGGTAAATGAGTTTTACAAGTAAATTTTAGATTCATCCTTGCTCCTCTCTCTTGTTGTGTGTGCCAGGCAGTATTTGATACAGAAAAGAGCAGTTTTGCATGGATAACATGCACATTCAGAAAATGATGTTGTGGATGGTGAGATTTGCTGATCCCTTTTTCCTTAGTGCTCTGAAGCAGCCATATTTTGGGGAGCCGATAACTAAAGGCAACAAAGGTGGTACTGCAGAATATGAGCAAGAAATAGTTGAGCACATCATCTTGGTTGTTTGTTTGTTTGTTTGTTTATTTATTTATTTATTTATTAGTGGGCTCTCAAGCCCAGTTCCTCAAGTGAGAGTCTTCAGGAACTACTTTTGGATCCCAAAGCACACACTGTGAAATGTTAGTCCTGTGTGTTCCCAGGATACACTGTTTTTCTGTAATCAAAGCCAGAGCTTCTGTTGGAGCCAGAGAATGAGGGAGGACTGCCACCCAAAAAGGCTGTAAGTAGCGTAATTCCCCACAGGCAGTGTGAAGGAGACTATTTTGGAACGATTTCTTCTTTATCTTCCTTTCTCACTCTGTTTTTTCAGACTGAGCTAATTATATTTGCATATACAGTCACTGTTTACTCCTGTGACAAGACTATTGGGAGTGACGGTTTTGGCTGGAAAGGATGCTATGTTTGTGGCAGAAGGAGGGTGGGATAGTTGAGCAGTGCTGAGGTTCCTTTCTTCCTTGCTCTCTGATGTTATGTTAAAGCTTGCTGTTGATTGTCTCTGTGTCCTCTGTAACTTTTCACAGAAATTTCTTGGCTGCTTCAAGGCTAACTTCACTAACTCCATTTGTGCTTTAATAATCACAGTCACTGCCATTTTTCAACCTTCCTCTACTTCAGCTCAAGCAATTACTTTCTGTCTATTGAAGATTCCCATTGCTAGATCAATAGAAGAAGTTTATTCTTCATTTCCTTCATAATAGCGATCGTATAGTGCTGCAAAATGACTGTTGTAACCAGCTGTAATTTGTCAACGGATGAGCAATCTTGAAGTCTGAAAAGCATCCAAAGATCTTATGGGATGAAAAGTGATATAATCATTACTGGTAGCTCTATTGCTCCTTTGACATCTCCTTTAAGTATTAGTTGAGAATTGGAGGGTTATCTGAGCATAAATGTTGCTTCAATCAATTATCTGTGTGTTTTTCCCATCCCATCTGATGATCGCTTCCGTTGCAAACCACTGGTATCCCACAAGGTACCTCGACTGAACTTGAGTCTACAAAATTTTGTATCTGTTTCCTTGCCATTTCCCAGTCGTCTAATGCCACTATACAGAACTGAGCCTCTGAGGCTGGGATTGTTGGTTTTCTTTCTCTATCAAACAGCTGGCATGTCATTGTTGTTGTCTCTAGACACTGAGAAGTTGGCCTCCTACAAGCCTGCTGGCAACATCTGATGTGTAAAGTTACGTGCCTGATGACAATGAAAGTGTTGAAGCAACCTGGTAATTCAGGTGTGATGATATCAGCTTCTGCCTTTCGTCCCAAGACCTTCTCAGGGTCTTGGGTTACAGATTGGAGTGTCTTGTAGTTAAAATGTCTGGGTCAAACAACAGAAAGAAATGCTTTTATTGTTGCATGGCATTGTGAAGCCAAATGTGCACTTGATTTTCTATTAGCAAGGTGCACTCAGCTGGCACCTATAATAGTTCTGCCTCCTTAAAGGGCTTAGCAGTATGAGATACAGTAATCACATCTTCAGCACGGAATGATGCCTGTGCCACTGCAAAAAGTAGGTTAAAATGTTAGTGGGCTGCAACACTGGTGCTTAATACCTGACTTTTAATGGTTAAAAGAGCTGTTCATGTTTTGGGGAGCGGCAGTAGCTGGGTTCTGTGATTGTAGTATTTTTAAACACCATTTTGAAAGAAGAATTGAGGAAGGCATGTTGCACATCTCCTAATAGAACCCAATGTGGTGGTACTAAGCAATCTAGCTAATAGAAAATGAGAACCGATGGGACAGGTGACTTGCAATGATGATGTTCCAAAAAAAATGAGTGTGTTGTTTGGTTCGTCTTTTGCGAGGGGTGTTGAAGAAATTAACCTTTATTTAGGAAATAGATAAATGTCA
>NW_009921337.1:43503-79954 GCF_000696875.1 Nestor notabilis | reverse complement strand
GGAAAGAGTAAGATCAAAATATGGAAGCCTGAATGAACCATGCTCTCCACAGTAATTAAAAAGCCCTGAATTTGTCTTGTATGTATTTGTGATAAGGAACAAAGAGTTTTCCAGTCTTTAAATGAGCTTCCTCACAGAAATCATATTTATAAAGCAATCTTCTTATTGCATCTGCATCACCATAAAACCTTTAGGCAAAGCCTTTTTATAACCCTGTCTATATATGCATCTCATGTAAACTACTTGCTTTTGAGTATGATAGTGAGGTCTGTTGAAAACATTAAATAATAAATTATGCAACTTTCTCATACCCTTTCAGTTAAAATGCTCCACAGACAAAATTCAAACACAGGTTTAATTCACCTATACAGTACTTGGGCATCTGAATTACAGTTTTAATCTGCAGTAGCTGAGTTATGTGCTACTGTTATGGTATATTCAGGGAGGGAAGGCTGGACAGGTAGAATCTGCTTGTAGTATGGATTGTGGGTTAACATATGCAGACAGCTAACAGCTTGTTCCTACCAAGTGGGGAGAATTTATAGGAAGGGCTCAGGATCTTGCTCCTCCTGTCTCTGGTGGGTTATTAGCTTGTTCTTACCCCTGCAGAGCTGATCTGTTTAGGTTCAGCCTTGAGCAGACTACAAGTATTGCCTTCTGGAGAAATGGGCTTGTGATGTGAGAGGAGGGTTGTGCCTCCATGTACTCTTGACCAGGAGGGATGCTCAACTGAGTTAGCTCTTTTTTCATTATCACAAACTAAAAGAGGCAAGCTCTGCTATTGTTTGTGCTGTAGGCTAACATATGAAGTAGCTATGCAGGGGGTTGGAGAAATACGTGTCAATTTACATAAGCATGAAGACTGTCATGGTCTGATATTTGTAAGACTTGAACCTACAAAATTTTCTTCTGAATACGCAAGGAGGTACTCACCTGCAATGTAAGCTGGCAACTCAGGCTCCCTAGGATGATAGGTATCTGCTCAAACTATTGGATGCTACAATCTAAATGACCATGAACTGGGTGTGAATTCAGCATATAGTTAATCTTATGGGGTGAATAATAAGATTTCTTTTTTCCTTAGGGCACCCAGAGAGACAAACAGCTTGCTACTTGCTCAGATTCCCATATCAGCTCCTGTGAGTTTTACGGGTAAGCAGGCATCTCCCTTGACCTGCAGTTCCCACACTGAATACTTGCTGTATGACAGACTGAAGACAGAGGCTTGCAATATAACCAACTAACAGGTACTTTTGCCTGTGAGTTGTTCTCCAGCTCCTCCAAACTACCAAGGAAAAGGACTGGGGGTATAAATAAGAAAGGGCTTCACTCTGCAAATGTCAACATATCATGAAGGTCATTATGTGTTAGCAGTTCAAAACAAGTCAGGGGGAACATTTCTTTGAAGAGACTTCTATGGCTGGCCGGGAAATAAACCCCCATATTTGGATTCTGGCCATACAGGGAGCAGAAACTCAATGGATCAAGAGCAGAGAAAGAAATCTTATTTGGTAGCTTGTTAACCATTTTGGTTAATACCTTAATGCCTCAAAAGCCATTTGAGATTGTCAGATGAAAGACAATATGGAAAAAAGTTATTAATGCATGTTCTGTAGTGTGTAAGAGAGTTACACAGTTAAATCTTACTCAGAAAAATAGCTTTACTGGAACTTCTGCATTTTGCAATATCTACTGGTGGAACGGAAGGTGCAGCATCCAGATTTAATGCTGGATCCATGCAATTCTGTGCAGTATTTGTCTGCTAATGTAAAAGTCTGGGCACTCTACACTTATCTCATATTTGCTAAAGATGAACTATGTAATTACCAGTTGCTTTCCTAATTAAATTTAGCCTTAGTCTGGGTTAGGTGATTTTGATAAGACATATTACAACTTGGCCCTGAAACAAGTGAACAAGATACTAACTGAAAAATATAAATCTAAAAATAAATAAAATAATTATACCAAATAGAGCAATTTAAGAGGGGTGTTTTTCATGGTATTTGAGAAACATTCTCAACTTGCACTGATTTATTCCCACTGCTCACAGAGTTAGATGAATAACTAATATCCTCCGGTAAAGGCTCTATCCTATTAAGGAGTCAACTTTGCAGTAAAAGCAAAGAAGAATATAAAAAGTTGCAAAGACAAGGTAAAGCTATTAGCAAATCTCCATTCCAAAGTTGTTTCCTACTTGATGTAAACCATTTCTATCAAGGGAGCAATTTCCTGTGTGCTGCCATTAGTGGATAATATTTTCCTTCAAATAATGGGCTGTGGATGGTGACTAACCACAAATGGTAATATTGTCTCTTTTAAGAGCCTGCACAGCAAACTTTAATGTTCCGCCATGATGCATTAAAACATAGACTATTTCCAATACGAAAACTCATTTGTTTAGAGAAATGTCTCTCCCTCTCTCATTACCTCTCTCAAAACAGCTGAATGAGAGTTGAGGTTCCCATCCAGCTTCAGTTGTTTTGGAGCTCAAAGTTATATAGTTATATAGTTAACAAACCTCAGAAGAAAATTTTATATGGGGCTTTAAAAAACACAATACAGTGAACAAGGTAGCAGCATGTATGCATATTTGCATGCCATGACATTCGTTACCACTTACATCTCTGGGCTGCGCAGACACGCACACAAGATAAACTGGGTGAGGATTAACCAGGTGCAGTGTAACAGCATTCTGTTATCTGTCCCTGACAAATTACAGGCTGATAGCTGGAATTGCCTCTTGCAGATAGTAGTCATTTAGCAGTAAACTGTGCTTGTTTATTTTCCTAAAAGCCTGAAACAAGGGCATGTTTATATAAGTATGTTGAAATATGAAATGCTTTGAGTACATATAAGAGAAATGAAAACCTTCCTAGCCTTTCATTTCCTATCAAACATTTACTGCATTGCAGATTTCTCCAGCTCAGTAGCAATGTCAGTGTAGCATACCTCATACACACCATGCTTCACAGTGTCATGGTAATGTATTATTTGAGGCCTTCTTTAAACCTGTATTCTACTTTTATAGAACTGATTTTGATAAAGGAGAGTATAGAAGCATTTCTTTGATGTTTTCAAGTGTGACAATTTATGAGGGAAAGTAAATGCTCTACGCTTGTATATTATTGCAGGATTCATTGCTCTGGAGGAAAAGTCCCTGTTCACAACTAAGCTTGCTCAGTGAAACAAACACAGCAGAAAATACTGAGCTCCCTAACTTAGTTTTAAACGATTCTGTTTTCAAGTGGTTTTATTTTTAAATTTTTTTGAAAAGCAAAACTGAAAAACAAAGGCTACTGTTTTGCACTGCAATACAATGTCACTTCCTTTTCTAGAATTGTTTTGAACAAAAAAGACTTAAATCTCATTCCTACCACTGAGGCATATACTGGGGAATCATTTTACCATCAAGTCAGAAAACCAAAACCTTCACAGTTGCAGGATATAGGTAGTGAGAGTACTGTATCTAAAAGGCATTTACATGTAGGTCTAAAGAGAAAATGTAACTAGAACATAAGCACAAATGCAGTTAACTTTTAAAATGCAGTGTAAGTTGTTGGTTTCATGGTTTATCAGAAAGTTGCACCTTTGTTCCTGTTCCCATGTTTCTTGCTCATTGCAGAACAGATTGGGGAAGTTTCATACTGAATTCTCTGAAGTTCATACTGAAATATTTCTGTCCACAGTTAGTAAGATGTTGGTTTATGAATCACCTTAAAAAGAAAATTGTGATGTCACTTCCTTTTTTCCACCTCTTTGTGCACTTCTTTTACATCTCAATAACCTAAATATTTCCTAGAATATGTAGTGAAATAATGACAGGAGAAATCTAAAGTGTTCTAGAGTTTCCTTTTAAAATATTTCATTTTTTTTTTTCAGGCAATGTATCAAAAAGGAACACAATAAAAGAATTATTATTATTACTCAATTTACAAGAAACAATTATCAGGGTCATAACAGTGTCTTGACTCATTTGGTTTGCTATTGAAATCCTTCCAGTGATCTGACTTTTGAACTTGTCTAATTTAAGTGTGAAGTTCCTACTTGTCTTGTTTGGATCACTTCCAAGCATGAGGTAGCCTATGGTAGCATTCTTACAGCACATTAGTAAAATACCACATTTTTGGCATGGCTTTTGAAATAGGCAAAAGACTGTTTCAATGCTTCTGTTACGGTGAAGGAGAGAAAAAAAAAAGAAAGCCAAAGAGGATGTGACACTGGGTGTGACACAGCCTCAGTTTCCCTGTGCATCTCAGTGCTTGGGATGTCTTTCAAAGTACATGGAGGCTAAATACATGCAAAGGGGTCCCTCTGTTGTGAGGCAGCAGAAAACCTAGTCAGTTAAGGTTTTCTACTTGGAAAGACCAGCAATGCATCTACCAAGGACCTATTGCAACTTTCTGAACTGTTAGCTCAGTCTCCTAACAGTGTGTCTGCCTGGACCAAGCTGTACATGGGTCACTGCACAGGGAAAGCTGCAGCAAGACTGGGTTGCAGCAGCAGAGGTGTAATTGCACTGACTAGCAAGCAAAGTATGTACTCAGCTGACTGGAGAGTTTAGGTTCTGCTAGCTTCTGCTGAGCTGAGGCATGAGCTACAGAGTGTGGTGTTGTATACTTAGCTGTTTAAGAAGGAGACAGTAAATGAGACCAGTGGTCTGTTCTGGTCTTGAACCAGCTGACAAGCAGGTCTCCTCTGTTACCCACTCTAACTTATCAGCAGGATGGTATAAAAGTTGGTGGTTTAATTTGCTGAATATGGAAAGCACCATGTGGGTTATAAAATTGTGCAAGATGTTTTCAACAGCTAAAGTGGGAACATTGCTTTTTAGGTCCCTTACTAGCTGCATCTTGTTCCCTAACTCTTTAAGGCTTTTATGCCTGTTTAAATAATTAGGGGTGGACTCAAGCAGTAACGCAGGAAAGCAGAGGTGGACCATTCTTTGCTTTGTAGCACCCACAGCTCCCTTTGGAGTCCCTTGAGTACTAGTGCGTAGCAGATTTTACTTGTCAGCGAAGTTGAGTTGGCATTATTGGGGCTACCTGGAATGCTAGAGTGGGCTCAGACCACACACAGAAAACTACTTTATGTGGGTGTGTAAACAGCTTTTTAGCAGCTGTATTTCTAAAGGATCGGCCAACATGTTCTTTATTTATGAAAAGCTGTTACCTTTTGCATGCAGTGCAAGCTTTGCTGACATCCCATTTGACTGCTATCTGTGTCTGGTGACATGGTATTGGTTCCTTTGGTCATGCCTTGTAAGTCCTTGAGTCATAACTACAAATATCAAAATTGTTCTCTCATACCACATATCACAGGCAAAATTCTCTGTTCCTAGTATATTACCCTCTTGCACTTTTATTGCAGGTGGAATCAATTTAGCCTTTGCTATATTTAAAAAGAGTAGATGCCCAGAAGATGAGGTCTGAGGAAAAAATATTTTGCCTTTCAAATAGATGATTCCAGGATTAAAATCTGGGATAGTTCATTTTCCCCCTGGTTTCAATCATTTCTGTTTTTCAGATACCCTTCCTAGCTCTTTAAAGTGTGGATCTTTTAGTTTTTATGTGTCCATAAATCAAAACCTGCAGAACTCATTTTAGCCTCTTTAAAAAAAGTATCACATCTGGACTAAGGACTTTGTATGCCAAGCTACAGCATTATGCACATACAGATACGAGTTAAAATCTTTGAAAAAGGAAGGAGGTTTGTAATGGGAATGCTTTTTGGAGTGGAAGTATAAGAATGCACCACTACAATAAATCTAGAGAACAGAGATAAAATGAGATCTTACCATGCTTTCATGCAGTTTGGCAAAAAGCAGTTTTGTATCTGAGTTCGGCCGATCGGAGAGGCTATTTAAGGTGTACTTTTCAACGCTTTTATTTCACCAATGTCCTTCTTTTGGTTTTGGTGTTTTTTTAAAATGTGAAAAAAGTCACAAAGTCAATGACCCAAAGGCAGAGCTATGATTGAAAGGTGCTACAGATGGGATATTAAGCCCCTCCAATGCTCACTCCTCCCTGCTGTGGGTTTGCTCTGACATGAGCAAGCTTCCCTTGGTGATGCTGAGCCACAGCTGACCCTAGGCCAGGCACATTTTGCACATGTTTGGGTGGTTTAGTGGTGATGCAAGATTTATTATAGTATTTATCTGCCCTTTGGGAGTTCCTTCTAAATACATAAGGGCTCAAAGGGATAAAGAAAGCAGCTCTGTACTACTGTGTTGGGAATGTCCAGGCAAAGTGCTAGAATTGTTTATGGAGGCTTTGTGCCCTCTAGAAATGCCCAGGCAGCACTTACCCCAGCTTTTCTTCTCTGTTGTGCCAGCAGAGGAGTATAAAGTAGCCTTGCTGAGACAAAAAGATCCAGCCTTGAGAGCTCGTGATTAGGAGCATGGCTGTTTTCAGAGAACCTAATAAAGACTGGAGCCCTGCTGAGTCCAGGGGAGCTTGGCATCTCTTGCAAGTGAGAGTCTAATTTTGTGGTAAATAGGGCTTTTTTTTTAACCTTTGTGACAGCCTGAAAATGCTTGATTTAACTTCAGTACACTGGACTGACCAAAATAGGAGCATTTGAATGGAATGAGAAGCAATATGCCCTGGAAAGTGCAATTACGTGGAAATCCATCTGAAAACAGCTGTCTGCAGGAATGGACCAGAGGAGACATTTCTAATACATCACCAGGTAATGGGAGACCTGCACCTGTAGCTCAGCAGTTTGAACCCTGATCACATCAGCACTGTGTCACTGTCATTTTAGCTGCTCATTATTCTCCTGCATGAAAAGAATTTACTTGACTAGCTGGAGACATAAGAAGCAGCAAGAAATCATTCTTCAGCCATACATGCTGAAGGAGATGATGCCCAAGGAAAAGGTTGGCTTGTTGCTCATCAGAGCAGTGGACCAAAAATGACTTTGAAACAGACTGCCTAAAGCCTTTTGCTTTTTCATTTTCATTGCAGATTCAAGTACATCCTGATTAAGTTTGGGAAGGTAGAGAATAGTTATCTGAAGAACAAGCTTCTGAATTTGCTGCTCTGCTAGGCAGTAAGAAGTTTAGCACGAGGATATTTAGAGCCTGAAATGATCCTAAAGCCATAGGAAGTTATCTGGGAAAGCTCAGGGAGTGCTGGGTGCAGTTCTGGAGGAAGGTCAGGTAGTGTCTTTTTTCATGAAGGGTAAAGCGGGAGGAAGAGCTGGCTGCAGGGCAGTCAACTTGAATTCAGTCACAGGAAAATACAGGAGTAGATAAAATACATACAAGTACCAGCTGGAAAAAACCCCAACCAACCAGACAAAAACCCCCTCGAAGTTTTATGAGGCTTCTCAGTCTGTCTTACAGACATTCTTGGGAGCACACTAGGAATTATGGACTGAATGAAGTTATGGCAAGGCAGATGCAAAACACATTAGAAAAGTACTCAAACAATATTTCACTGATAGAATGGAAGTGTATCTGCAGGGTTCTGTTCTTCATAGAATCATAGAATGGTTTGGATTGGAAGGGACCTTAAAGATCATTTAGTACAACCTCCCTATGAGCAAGAACATCTTCCACTAGAGCAGGTTCCTCAAAGCCCCATTCAGCTTGGCCTTGAACACTTACAGGGATGGGGCAGCCCCAGTTTCTCTGGGCAACCTGTTCCAGTGCCTTGCCACCCTCATAGTAAAGATTTTCTTCCTAATACCTCATCTAAATCTCCCCTTTTTCTTGCAGGCCCTCTTTAGGTACTGAAAGACTGCTCTAAGGTCTTCCTGGACCCTTATCTTCTCCAGGCTGAACAAGCTCAGCACTTTCAGTCTGTCTTCATAGGAGAGGTGCTCCAGCCCTCTGACAATCTTTGTGGCCCTCCTCTGGACTTGCTCCAACAGACAACAGAGTACAGCAGGAGAATCACCTCCCTCAGCCTGCTGGTCATGCTTCCTTTGGTGCAGCCCAGCATAAGGTTGGCTTTCTGGGGTGCAAGTGCACACTGCCAACTCCAATTATGTTTCTCATCAACAAACACCTTCGAGTCTTTCTTCTCAGAGCTGCTCTCAATCCATTCTCTGCCCAGCCTGTATTTGTGCTTGGGATTGCCCTGGATTGTTCAGGTACAAGTTAATGCTGTTATTAGTGTCCTACTTGAGGGATAGGAAGTATCCTGTTAAATTTAAAATTGAAACAAAATGAGGAGGGGAGAGCAGCCATGTGAAGGACAGGTTAAATGGTATTGGCAACATGCAGAAACAGTCTAAACATAAAAAAAGATAATAAAAAGGCAGGACTCCATGCTCAGTGCAATTGTTTATGGCTGCCAAAGCCAGGATTAAGAACAAGTGACTGGGAAACAGTTCTGAGGAAAAAAATCCAAGGCTGTTGTGGACCACAAGTTGAATGTTCTTGAGGCAGAATATTAAAAAAAACCCCAAAAGCTACGAAAACTTTACTCCCTGTTCTGCTCATCAGTAGAAAGGCCTCAGTTAGACTAATGGTCTTATTTTGGATGGACCCGTGAATTTTTTTGTCACGAGATTGTGGGGATGCTAAAAGTTTACAGAAGTTTAAAGATAACCTGAGAAACTAAATGGAAACAAAATGTCCTGTTTGAACAACAGAATTTTATTTAGGGGCTCGAAAAAGTCCTGGGAAAATACTGTTATGTGTTTAATCTCTGCTTAACTCCTTAGCAGGTCTGAGCTAAATGAAGTATGAGGCTGCCACACTATGCCCATTGTAGTCTGCCATGTTCTTAGAATCATCAGTGCGGATGAAGGATGGGATTGAAGGAGCATCAGGTTGTAACGGGAGGTGCCAATGGCTGCCAGGTGCTGCCCAGTCAGTACTGAAGAGCCTGTGGTGTGAGATGGCTGGGCAAGTCAACTCACTGGAGTGATAGGTTTCCTCTGCATATAGCTCTTGTATTATGTCCACACTGGACCTTTGTCAGTTCAAGTCCTTGTCTCATTTTGTTGAACTTGCTTCCTCCTGTCACATCCCAGGCTCTGCTGACACTCCCTCTGAATGTTGTTATGCTGCTGTAATACTGCTTTTAATTCTGTTCCTGCACATAATTCTGAGGTCATCTCATAATCCAGGCAGGCATCCAATGTAGAATTTGGATTTATGTTTTAAAAATCTGCCTGACTTGAACAATAGGGATTGTGAAGGAAATGTCCTTTCTTGGCTAAGTTCTCATAAAGTTTGATATGACCGACTAAAAAATAATAAAAATAAAGGGAAATAATAAAAGATAAAAGAGGACATTATAGTAACAAAGGAGCAGAACAATCAAGGAGATTCAGACTCCAGATAAAAGCCAAGGGCAAAAATCTATCTTATTCTATGGGGTGAGAGCTGCTTTTTTGGTTTTAATCCTTTTGCTTTGGTGCATTTCACTCCTAGCCTTTGCAGGGTTTGGAAGATGAACGTTATATTCTGGTGGTATAATAAAGCCTATCATCTTGTTTATTTCAATCATTTTCTCACTGGGCTGAAAGCTTTAGGGATTTTTTTCACAGTAATTCCCCAGATTTCATTCTTGGTCATTACAGTGCAGCTGATTGCCACTAAGCAGATAGTACCTTCTTTTTATTCTTTGCTTTCAGTCTAATAATTCTGTGCTTATCTGCACTGAACTTAATTTGCATTTATTAGCTGCATTGGTATTTAAAATATCTATTATAAGACTTTATCTGTCTGCATTGTTTCTTATAATTTGCTGTCTCTACCAATTTAACTTTAAATGCAAACTTTAAATGTTTATTCCAAATAATTGCCAAAGTTCTTTACATAAACTGTTGAGTGTTGATCTGCTCCCATTTCCCCACTACCAAATTCTTTCTAGCTGAGAAGTTACCTTTTCCAATTGCACTTCTTCCATGAATCTCCTTATAGCTCCAGCTGGTTCCTGCCTCTTGCTCCCCCTTTCCTCCCTTTCTGGGGGATGTAGTTCTCCAGGGGAGTGCTTGGCAGGTTCATGGTTTAAAACTGTGCAGAACAAGCTCTTGTTCCTACTGAGATGCTCGCTTATCTACCTGAAAGAGCCTACCTTGTTGCCCCTGCACAGGTCCCACCATGTTGGGATGAGCATGTTTTCTTAGTGTCCGCATTCCGACACTGCTACAGAGCCATACATATCTTCTGGAGAATGTAAAAACCAGCTTGATGGTGCTGGATTGAGGATTTTCATATGGTGCCATCACTGCTTTTTGCTTTCTCTCTGGTATTAGAGATGATTTGGTTAGTGACTGAAGGCACCCTACAGGATTTGGGTAATACCTACCCGATGATAGGTTGGTTATAGTCAAAGTGCGGAATCTCGTTCAGAACCGGAATCTCGGTCAGAACCAGAATCTGGTTCTGATGTAGACTTCTTTAGTGATTTCAGGCAGACAAATCTCTCTTCCTTAGTTTCCCCTTGTGCGAAATGGAGACTATATTGCTTATTAGCATAACTTCTCTTTTTTTGTTGTTGTTGGCCTTTTCTCACATTTTAGGAGCCCTGTTGCTCTCAAATAGAGCAGAACTAAGAAGCTGCAAGTCCCAGGATGGTCGTGGGACATGGTAGAGCTGCAGTCCATACCAGTGTAAACACAGCAGCCACCTACAAGCTCTGACAGACAAGTAATAACAGAATCTCTGGGACGGGACTGGCTCTAGACTGAGGCTCCAAAATCCATGTATTTAGGAAATAATAAAATAGCACTTGCCTGTAGCCATAATTTCAGCATATCTTCCTCACTCCCATCAGAAATCCCTTACTGTTTACAGCTTGCCAGTACTGTTGAATGTAACAATCTTCCTAAAAAGTGGTATCAGAGGCCAGTGCCACAGGGGGCACAGGGTTTCTGCACTAATATCTAGACATCATGGAAGTGCATATGGGTCCAACACTTTGGGCAATGGTTATTACCAATTAGGCAGAACTGAAACTATACTTTCAGGGTCTGATCTAAAGTCCATAAAAGTCAAAAGATCATTTCTATTAGCACTACAAGGCTACAGTGGTTAGCATTGAGCAATTTAAAACTGTTCTGAAATTTTCTGCAATATTTTAAAGCTTCAAGGTATTTTACCATGCTAAATGTTTAAGGCAGAGTGTTTTAGTGGTGGGAAAGTACAAAAATATTCTTCAGTCTGTGGAAATTTAAGAACAAATGAAGCAGCCTACTGTCCCTTATGTCCCCATACAAAGCTCTGAAAACATAGGAAACCATAAAATACTGTTTTCATTGCTGTTAGCTGTAACATCTGTTTCTTGTGGCTCATATACCTCCTTCCCACCCTCCCCTTCACCCCAACAAATTCAAACTCGTAGTCTTTTCCCCTTTCTTTTTAATTGTAAAAGAATATTGTAGTCCATCCAGAAGACAGATGTGGGAAGGATGAGAGTTTTGGTTTTGGACAAGCAACTAGATAAAAATTCTGGAAACAGTGCTGTAATTTCCATTGCAAACATTTTGAAAGCTGCTTTCTGAAACTGTGAATTGTTTCTTTAATATCAGCTCTTTTGAACTTTTATCTTTGGATAGGAAGGAGGAATTATATGTTTATGTGCTAAAGCATACTGTCAGTGAGTTGTAGAGACCAAATTTAAACTCTGTCAACTGAAAGAATAGAAAAAAAAGCTACCATAATTTTATGTGTAAATAGTTTCCTAACACTGCTTCTTCTGAACTTTCTCTGCCAGTGTGAACACTTCATTGTTGCTTGCTCCTTTTCCAGGGTGAATAGAATTTCACCTCTTAATGAATATTCTGATATTATGGGGACCTAAAAACTGGTGACACCTCCACTCTTTTCTTGTATAGGGAACTTGAAGTTTATGGCTAAAGTTCTACCCCCTCCCTCCCACTCCCCTTTGTTTGTTTAGGACTTAAATAGCTGTTAAATGATTTGCTTATGTTTTAGGGAATTGGGCTTGGGAAAAAAAAGAAAAAAGATGTCACCCATTAATTCTGGTATCAAACAAGCCTTTACTAATTCATTTAGATTAGAAGACTAGTCTAAACTAAGTCGGCTTTCATTTTTTCACTGAATACAATCTGGATAATAAGAATAATTGGCAAAGAAAAAATCTGACATAATTATAATATTAATGATAATTCTTATGAAGTTTTTTGCTTGCAACTTTCCTTTTAGTCTTTTTTTAAAATTTTTTTTCATTATAATAAACCTGCTTATTAAGCTCTTTCACTGTGTGTAATTTTTTGTGGAGGTTAATCTATTGTACAACATGTCAGTGTCTGTGAGTGTATTTAGTTTATTTAGCATTTTACGCGGTCTTTTTATTCTTTTCTGTAGATGTCCACAACATTCTTAATGTTCTAATTCTGTTTACTTCATTATTATTCCAGTTACAGTTGTGTATTCATGGTTGCCTTAAGCTATTGATGAATGTGTCTACACACATACAGATCTTTATGAAGACATAAATTAACTGTCAAGTGAAATATTTGGGAAAGACTTCTGAGGAAGGCTAGCACTTTATATTTTGTGCTTTTCTCCTTAACGTCTAAGTTCAGCCATAGCAGAAAAACTTTTATACTAGCGTTATCTTCTTTCATCCTCCAGACATGCTTGTGCTGCGGAGCTAGACTTGTTCCTCCTCTCCTTGGCTGCTGGCAAAGCTCAGGCCCATCTGCCTTGTCCTCTTCTGGTCCCCAGGTTGGAGACCCACCAAGCATACTTTGGTGCTGCAAAAGGCTGGTATTTAAAATTCTTGCTTCCCAGCAGTTTTTTCAACAGGTCAGAATAGAGGGAGGAGTTGAAAAGAGGGTATTTCCTCATGTTTTATGAGCTGGGTGGGAGAGAGGTCTTTGAAGATTGATGAATTCGTCCTTGGGTCTTCTCAAGTAGAGTGGGAAGAAGCAGGGAAGGTGTGCATTATTTCTACTCTTCCAGTAATGCAGGCCCAAAACACCCATGTTACTTCAACAGCCAAGATTTCCAAAAGAAAAAGTTCATCCCTTCTGCATTATATTATGACAGCAAGGAAAAACAGATGTTTGGAAAAAAACAAGTTAAACAGAAAATATTCTTACAGAAAGCATGAAATCTACTAGAAAAGTGATATCAAGTGTAGAAAGGAAAAGTAAATTACCAACTTCACAACCTGAAACTATCATTCATAATGTGGTCGTCTTGATACGTGTTTCTTCTTCTCTCGGTTATATCAGTAATATATTTGTGGCAGGTCCTGGCCATGAAGACTGCAGGAGAGTTTTCACAAGACTCTAGTAATTAACTTTCAGGGACACATCAATCTTTATGTAAGAAGACACAATATTTGACAATTGTCCATCTGTTGCCTCAATTATTATTTGGTGAAACAAAATTGACAATTTAAATCAGAATGCAAAAAATTTCAATTTCTTTTGTTGCTGGAATTTGTTTTGTTCTTAATATATGGAATTAAATCCAATTGTTGGTGCTAATGAACTCTGAAAACTTGATTGAACTTAATCCATGGTGTATTTGAATTTATGTCAGGGAGTTTTAAGGTGTATGAAACTATTTTTGGTACCTCTGGTCTGTTTTAAATGAGCTCACAGGGAGTCCACAATGGAAGAAGAATGTTTTTTTCAATGTGAAGACTGAAGCAGTCCTGTATGCTCTGAGTTTGCTTGAGGCTAGATTAACTCAGATGAAAGAGTATGGTATTTCTAGGATTTCAGTAAGACTAATGGAGCTCCGAGGTGCTGCTTATATTCTCTTGTGGAATTTAGCAGCTATGGGGAACCTTATGACTATCTGATTATGCAAGTAGAATACTACAGACACAGAATTTCCTGAATTATTTTATGCTCTGGTACAACAACTTCTGGTCCATTTGGGTCAGGGGTGATTCTAGCAAAGTTTTCCCAAACTTTTCAAAAGTCTATTTCAAAATATGAAGCTTAATCCAAAACACATCTCCATGAATACTAACCACCTCACAAAAGGCATTAAAATATCTCATTTACTTCTTGATAGTAAGTACTTTGACACATGTTTAATTGTAGAAAGCTGCAACAGGTTCCAGCAGCAAGAAGTAATAGCTGATTTGTGCATTCAGGGGATGCAAGTAGAGGAAGTGACAGCAGCAGAGTAAGCTTGGAATCTTTTAATTACAATCAGCTTCCTGAAGTGTTCCACAAGGACAGCTTTTTCTGGAAAACAGAAAAATTACTGGGTAGGGCTACTTACCTTGGCAAGGATGAAATATGTAATGAAACTTGGCTTTCATGATTGTCTTGTGGGACAGTGGTTTCTTTTGGGTCTTTCTGTTCATCATCAGTTAGTAGGCAGCAGGTCAGAGGTTTTGTGTCTCATTAAGACGTAGACAACTGCACCAAAGTGCAGGGTCTAGCTCATGGTGCTCTTACTTTTTCTTCTGGGTCATGAAAGTTTAATGGATACCCTCTCTGCTTTTTTTTTTTAAACACAAACTTCATTTTGTTTAGGTTTTCATCATTTTGGTCTTGTGACAGTGATAGCAATGTTTGCTGTATGTTCTTTTCATGTGACTAAGGTGCATGCAAGTGTGGAAACTTCCCACAATTGGAAGATAATAGGCAAAATCCCAAACTTCTATGGGTAAGACATGTCCTCAGGAGAAGCTTTAAACTCTTCATCATATTTGTAAGAGATTGTGCTTGAAAGAAAAATCCCCTTTTTTGCAATGCAGAGACAGAATCATTAAAAATATATCTAATTTTAAAAATAGCTTTATTTGTCAGATATGGCTTATGAATCCTATTTGGATGAACAGGGAACCATATAACTACAGCATGAAATATATGTTAGATATGTTGCATAAATTTGCAGTGTGTCTTCATGATAGTTTAATAAATGAAAACAAGAGTAAGGCACATAAGATATCCAGGAGCAACTGAGTAAGCTTCCAGACTTTCCACAAAAAAGGCTTTCATACTTCTGGGAGGAAGAGAATCAACTGGAGGCCTGGACTTGGGATTTATTCCTTACTTTGCCCGGAATGGCAGACAAGGCGGAGGCAAGGCATTTATCTGTGAGATGATCCTGCTAATCTGTTCCTGCTTCTGAATAGATAATCTCAGTAGGGACCTGTTTATCTGAGCAGTACCCAGCACAACACAGCCCTTGGTGAGCCAACTAACTCTAAGCACAAGGAGAGATTTTTTTTTATCTTTTTTTCTTCCCCTTCAATATATTTAAATGAAACCTCCATATTTATTTCCTGTGCTTTTGTCCAAGATAACCACTCTGTCTCAACATCCTCTGTATCTGAATTTCCAGTTTGGGAACTGTAAACTTTAAAAACAATAGTCAACTTCAGGAAGTTTGTGAACTTCTTTACTTTGTTCTATAACAACAAGGCACACGGTTCTGCTGAAAAAAGAAAATAAAAAAATCTATCTACTCTTTTCCTGTAACCTATTTGTTAATCATGTTTTGGTGACTGACTTTTGGGCACAATCCCAAGAACTTCTAAGGCAGTCTTTAATAACCATTAATATGTCTGCATACAAAACCAGATGATTGTTATTCATGGGTGAGATTACGCAGAATTAAACTTTCCAAAACTGCAATGAACATTCAGCTAGACATGAAAGTAAGCTGAATTTCCATTTGGTTTGCTTCTTGCTGAGCCTTCAAATTATAAAGTGAAGCAAAGCCAAAAGATTAATACAATGAAAACAAAGTTTGGGAAATTAACTGACACGATGCAATTTTCTGCCTCATTGGGCTGGCACAAATAATATGCAAAGGAAAACCCGCTTAGTGTTGGTTAGCTGCTGTATAAATGTGGGACAATCAGTCTCCTTCTCCAGGGAAGGTGTTTTCTTGAATCATATAGCCATTGTATCTTCCAATTACCAGAGACCCCATGAAGAGCTTGAGGCCTTTTTTTTCTTTCTCTGTTCTGCTTTGCCATATTACTGCTATTAGAGTTTACACAGGTACATGGTTTCTCATTATCTCTAATATTTTAGTGACAGATAAGGAGAACACATTGAAAAGAAAGAAGGGAAACCCTGCAGCCTGCTGCCACCTCCATAATTAAATATTAATATTTCAGAAAATGTTACTTTAGGGAGCCCATAATGGATTGCCTGTTAATCATCTCTTTCAGTGTACTTTTAATCTATTACATATTCAGGCTGCTGTTAGCATATTACTGGAAATATGTCATTGCTTATAACTGTCTGGGGAGAGACATCACCCTCTACTCTGCTTTTTTGCATCATGTAGATGTTAAAAAACTAAGTCCTCATTATTTTAAAGATCTGAATAATATTTGAATTTCTGTTACACAGCTACGAGCCTAAGGCCTGTTTACTCCCAGCAGGTCTAGTTTGCTTTACTACTAGTCTGCAAGACTTGGGACCTTGGGAGGAAGGATTCATTATCAATGAATATGCTGGTGTTCTTGCAGTCAAACTCAGAACCACATTGATTGCTTCATGGCATCCTGTGGTGTGCCTGTTATTGACCAATGGTTGACTTTTCTTATGTATCAGCATCTAAAGAATAAATCCTGAACTGGGGTTCAGGAAGACTAGTGTCATTCCCAGTTTGAATATTGACATGGTGCATAACCCCAAGAAAGTTTCTTCTGCCTTTGCTTTACCTTCTGTTCTTGTTTGTTTGGTAACTTTAAATTTTAAGCTCTTAAGAGTGGAACATGCCTTGCAACTGAGTGGTGGGTACAGCACCTCTGGATCTAATCCCTTTCTGTAGCCCTGGTGTTGCCACTTCTGTGTGGAATAAAATAAACACTTAGATTTTCCATGGTATTTATACCTGCTGGGACAGAATGAGGCATGCATGAATTAACATTATCTTGGTATGCTCTAACTACTGAATACTTGAATCTTAATGTACTTAAAGCTCTTAATATTCATTCCTGTGTTATTTTATATTTAATTTTCTGTTAATCCCTTAGTTATGTGTAAGGGTGCAGTGTTTGCCTGGGGATATCAGCAGGCTTTATCTGGTCAGATAAGAGAAGATCCATCAGCTGCAAGTGGGAAATATGTAACCTGAGGAAAAGGTACAATACATATTACAGAATAACCTGAAATAGTCTTATCCTCCTATTACTGCACCTTGTTGCCTGGACGTGATATTATGACACTGATGTTTCTTAGTGAAATTTCCATTATCTTTTGTCCACCATGCTTTGTTGTATTCAGTGATTTGCACATCTGGGTGTTAGGCCTTTTCTTACATAGGGTGCTTCTTGCACTTTTATCATCAGTGCTGATAAAATTCCAGAACTTGGTTTAGGTAGTGTACTAAACTGAAGCATAGATTTCAGTTCTCTTCATTTGTCTTGAGTGATGTCAACTCAGTTACTCAAATGTGTGTTTTCAGCCATTCCATTGGACTGCAGCTAATACAAACTGTTGTGTGCATGAAACACTGTCCTTTGCAAATTTTCGGAATTCCTTGGGTAAGTATTGCAAGCCATTATTCCAAATTAGCTTGCTGTAAATGCTATGCCTGGTGAATATTACTGTGGTCTGACTCATTGCAGTGCTGTATAATGTGTTTCTAAGTTGAGTTACTTTGACAAAATGACTGTAATAATCAAGTATCAGCAGGTAGTGGTTCTGCCTGTGTTCATATAAATCAGGCACAAATTGCTGCCAAGCCGCTATTAGGTGCATCATGAACTATCATTGCTTCCTTGCTGTTTTTTTCTGGTACTTTACATAAATAAAACAGTCTAGGAGAATTTATGCTACTTGTGAAGTCTTTCTGGAAAATTCCTGTGTACTTGTTTGCCTTTTGTACAGTGCCACATCTTAGCATCCCTCACAGACTTTTTTCCAAATGTTTGGAGGAAACATTCTCTAGAATTCCATATCTTTTTCTTTAAACAACTTTTGGACTTGTTCATATCCCACATGCAGAGCCTGAATTTTTTTCAATTCAGATATCTCTGATGGCCATGCTGTGTGCCTGATGTCCAGGCCCTGCTGTCTGTATTAAAAGAAATCAATGATATGTACACACTACGTTTCCCTTTCCATTTCCCTGTTTCTGTTAGCAGATCATAGGTATGAGTAAACATCTGTCCCTTCTCTTTTGTGTGGCATCATCCTGCTGCATGAGAGGATAGGTGCTACAGTATTTTCTCTTTTTTTTGACTTTTAATTCGAGTCATCTGAGTGTGGTTCTCATACTTTGTATTCTGGATGCTCTCGTCTATCTATCTCCTTCACTACCAGTTACTCTTTTCTATGTCTCAGACTTCATGGAACTGCTGACATTTCTTTTAATCTTTGTGTAAATACTAACAGAGAGTCCAGTCATTCTGTTCTTTTGTGATGTTGGTGCTTTAAATTGCTTGCAAGTTTTCTCCTTTGAGGTTAGATCATATCACTTCCCCTCTACTAGTCTCATTGCCTTTTCTAAGATATGAAGTGCTTTCCTCCTAACACAGTAGTGGTTAGGCTTCCCCCAAGAGATGAGAGTAGACTGTTTCTGTTCCTAGGCACTGCACCCAGCCTTTTTGGAATCCTTGCAAGTTACATCTGGGAGGGTGGCTGTGGTATAATTTTCCCTGGTTTAACTGTGTATGGGTCCCAAGAGCCTTTGCACATTCGAATTGGCCCAGCATGTGTTTGGCTTTTTATTACTTGCAGCAATCAAGCAAACCCATTCTGAGGATTCCTTCACCTTTCCAATTACACTTAATTATGCTGTGTGCTGGAGCTGCTCTCCCACTTTGGCTGTAATGCTACTGATGCACGTTGCTCTGTATGCACCACTGGCACTGCTTTCAGTGATAGCTTGAGTTCTTCATTGTCTTAGCAGATGTCCCATGCCCTCCAACATGTCGGTAAATCTCTTAATTTCCTTTGCCTTCAGCTGTCCTTATGTGGATTCCACTGTATATGGCCAAGATTAATGATTTTTGCAGCTTTCAGTGCCATTGCTATTTTTTTTTCTTTTTCCTGTTGTGCTAATCAGAATGAAATCTAGATATTTGACAGATTTCCTTTAACACTTTTAACAGTCTGCTACGTATAGCAAATGCCTCCTATATCCTACTGTTCTCCTTTATATTCATGCAGTGCTTGGGTCTAGAGGTTGGCTCAGGTCTTTCATTTTCTGTCCAGGATATGCTTTAGTAATGTCTTTCTAGAACTTTTAAGGGCTGATAGCACCTTTCCTGAATCTATTAAAATGCCTGTTTAGCTGTAGCTCCTTATTATCTTTTTCCTTTGTTTCATAGCTTTGTAGCCATACAGCTTTGAAGGCAAGAGTGGGCATACATGGCCTGGTTATGACGCACTTCGCCCAAGCCCAGTCTGCCTTTTGTTTTGCAGGCAGATGATATTGCTCCTTGAATGGAAATCCCATCAGTTTTCCACAGAAGGAAAAACTACAACCCTCTTCTTTTGTAGTCAGAGGCCTCTCTCTATTTCCTCTTTCACAAAGTGACCTAATTGAGCATTGCTCTTGCAATGGTCTCAAAAGCATGTTGTCTTGTACTAGTTTTCCTTTGCAGGGATGTTTCCTTATTGCAAACTTTTTATTCACTTAGCTGCAGAGCCTGCTGCTGGCTAGCAGTTCCTGGTTCTTATTCTGCCAGAGCTTGTGTTGCTATATGGAAAACTACCTGTTTGTGTTGTGGGCACTGCCACCTCTGCCCCAGAGACGAGGACCTACAACCAAGCAAATTTGCCCCAGGAGCAGAGCGAGCATGGGCATTTTCAGTCCTTGTGCCTCATGTGGATACAATGTTAAGTGTTCAGTTTTCACAAAATCCCTCTGTAAATTTAGATTACATGGGTGGACATGAGGATCTGAAGCAACTTATGCCCAACTAAGTCCAATGCTTAAAAGACTGTTTTTTATTCTGTCATTTGTCAGAATTTCCTGGATAGCAAAAGACTGAGATGGAGAATGTTTGCTTATCTACCCTAACTGTAAATATATTTTCCCAGCCTAGCAAAGCTTCACATTTACCTTATGACTCTTTACAACTGCTCTTCACTATTGTTTCATTTTAGAACCTCTGAAATTTGGTTTCTTAGGTAAGCAGATAATTTCTTTTGTTAAAGTAATTTTTAAAGTGGGAGGGTATGGTAAAAGCAGAAGTTTTTTAAGTCTCTGACTTTCTAGCCACTGCAGCCCTGATCAACAGGTTTGCAAGGAAATAAAAACATCACACTTCTTCATAAATGAAACATAATTAAATAATAAATTGATTTAGTTACACCAAATAAAATTGGAAGTTTGAAAACAAGATCCCAGTGATGAGATGCCATATTTACTTGGGAGAAGAAATGTGTTAGATCTGAATTCCGAAATGGCTAGGCTATGATGCACGTCTCTCTCTGATTACTCATCTGAATCAGAAAGAGTGAGGATTTGAACTTAATCTCCCATATCAGAAGTTGCTTACAGGATATGGTCTCCCAGGAGGGCTTGAGACTTTTACTGGACAAGAGATTTTAGGTGAGTTCAGTGACAGTGCATTAGAAATATTTGTACATTGTAAATTCTACAGTCGGTATCTGGCAATAGCTTGAAAATCCAAGTTTTGGATTACATCACCTAAAACTTCAGTGAGGTCACCCAGGTGCATCTATAGACATAACCTTTTAGCTTGCCTTTCTCCTGCGCGAGAGTGTCCAAGGCAATCGTATGCCTACTGACATTTCAGACCCCCAAACCCTCTGTCTTGGTGTGCTACTTTGTTGTACTGTAGCTGTTGCTTACCACTCAGCTGTGCATGCTCAAATTACCGGTTGGCTGGAGCAAGAACTGTTTCAGCCTCCTGCAATCAGACTTCCTAATGAAGGTTAGAGCAAGTATGACTGATTAAGTTGGCACCAGCTAGCACAACTGAGTTCTTTGTCTGAAATGAGCTAGGAGCTGCTGTTATTTACTCTTCTGTGTAGTTTACTTTAAATATCTTTTGTTTTCTCTCTCACTCCCCCTTAAAATGAATCTATAATCTGCTGCTTTCTTCTGAATCATAATTGGCTACCTTATTGGCAAATGTCACTCCTTCTGATAGAGGCAATTGTTATTTGAATTAATAATACCCATGTGGCACCTGCAAGTTTTACATGAATTCTCTGGCAGCTATTCATTCTACCCTTGCCCACTTAAATAGTTACAAAGAACTTGCATGAAAAAGAAATTCTTCATACTCTTAATACTATCTTCTCAATTCCTCATGGGAAGTGTGGCTCAGTAGTTTTCCAAAGCGTGAACTCTTCGTGTCAGAAAGTCAGCTGGTCAGCTGAGAAGCCTAACTGAAGATTTGTATTGCTCCTTACACAATGTTCTGCAGGATGCCACTAAAATTAAGTAAATGGACACATGGTACAAGGTGTTTCTGTAAAACAGATTTGGTTTTGTTTTAGTGCTGATCCTAATATAATATACTTTGTCTATAGCAGATGGTCAGTACTTATGAGCAACCGTTTCAGCTTTGCATTTCAAATGTCTGAACTCAGCCTTTTAGTCTGACATGATCATGATTTTTATAAATTTGCTTGCTAGCAGTGAAGGTGTGAAAAACCTTCCAAATGGAAACGTCTTTGATTTTTCTGTCTGCCTTGGAATATATAGAGAAGGGAAGCCTGTAAGCTTTAGGACTGGGTAATAATTTTCCCTGATTAATTCTGTCAGTTGAAGCATCATTGCATCTGTATAGTTGGTGCTGATACCTTGTAGTGAGTGTGAGTGTGGTGAAGCTGCACATCTTCAGTGATGTCATTAAACTGTCATGAAGTTCTAATTCCCTAGTTGAAAAATCTGATTGTACTTTCCTGAAGTTGAAGCAGACCTCAGTCAGGGTCACATTTGTGAAAACAACAATGAAAAGCAATGAGAAATTTCTGACTGCAGGATAAGAGTGTTGAGGGATTTTGAAATTATCTTCATTGTAATTGGAAAGCAATAAAGATATAATTTAGGGGGTCGTGTCCATTTAAGTATAGACATGGCTTTATCTTCAAGGACCAAGGCAATGTCAATTTATAAGCAAAGATATTCTGCAATTGCTCTGGATGTAAATATACTATGAGGCTTCTGACAGATGGTGACACTGGCTTGTACATGTTCTCCCTTTTCATGGGACAACCATAATAATAATTTTTTTTAATATAAAATCCTGTATCACTCTCTGCCCAAAGCTTTTATTCATTTATTTATTTATTAGAAAGGTGAAAACATAATGAACAAGGCAACCTTGTCCTGAATCCTAATAGCTTTCTGATGAGGTAAACAATGACTCTTAATTAGAAGCTAAAATTTTTAATTAAGATGATTCTTCAGTAATTATTTCAGTTGTCTGCTTCACTGGATTTTAATGAAAAAGATTGATTAAGTATAAAACCAGTAGCATAATTAAACATTCAGGGTCTACATTGGTTATTGAGGTGAAAGCAATGTGATTAACTTCGAAGTGCATTTTTCAAGAAATCGTGTGAGACAGTGAAGCCCACTTCAAGCTCTATGCAGCCCTATCCCACTTCCTCCCTCCCTCCCTGCCTGCTCACATTTCACAAAGTGAATATGCAGTTATGTTGAGCAGTAGATTATGATGGCACACTTTTAACTAAAGCTGTCAGAGTTCTTATGAATTCCATACGTCAAGGGGTTTCAGTAAATGGACTGGAACTTGTCACACAAGTTTTCAGACCCAAGAGTAGATTTGGTTTTTGTTCTTATGAGAAGTGTGAAATAATTAGTTTAGCAGTTCTGTTTATGCTTGCACTCACAACACCCCATAGGACCAGAGGAAGATGCCTTTCTGTGGTTGATATGACTAGAAGGATGGTGCCAATCACAAATCTCATCTCTGCTTCCTTTACTCTCACTGAACAGTCCTTCACTTTATAAGCAGTCACTGAGAACATGAGTAAAAGCTTACTGGAATGCAAAAATTTGTTCTGAAGAATAAATGGCTGCTGCACTTCTGATTGTGATTTTATAGCCTTACTACACCAGGACGAACTGTGCTCAGCATCCTGTTAGCTAATCACAGAATCCACTAGGTTGGAAAAGACCTTTAAGACTGTCAAGTCCAACCTTTACCCCAGGATTGCCAAGTCCATCACTAAACTATGTCATGATTAAACCTTTCACCTTAGTGTCACTGTAAGGCAAACTGGGGATGTTTGGTTTGGATTTTTTTTTTTTCTCCTGGAAGTTGTTGCTGTTACAACTGGAAATAAAGATGTCTGTACTGAGAAATCAACCTTAAGAAAAATCTGAAGTCAGACTTTCAAACATTCAGCCATAGTTGTAATCTCAGTGAGAAAGCAGCAATTGTGGGCATATATGGAAAGAAGCTGGTTGCCTGATTTCCTTTTTTCTTTATGATACAGAATTCAGCAGCCCTATCTGGAATTCAGAGAGTTTTTAAAGCCTTTGTTATGGATCAGTCTACTGGGAGTTGTCCAAGATTATTATGCTTCCTTCCAGTTGCCAGAAGGAGGAAGTGGAGTAGAAGTGCCCAAAAGTCTCTATCTGCAGTCATTCTGATGAAAGACTGCCTCACATTGATTCATATTCTGGTTCATTTTCCCGACATGAAGGCAATATATGTTTATCTATGAAGTATCTCTGGTACATCAGAGAACAAGACTTTGAACCATAGCATGAATTCTCCTGTTTTTTCACTACATCAGCCCACATCAATCACAGTTAAACTTAACTTTTTTCTCAAGTTCTTCAGCTAACGAAGAATTACATTTAAACACTTTCCCCATTAGTTGTTGGAATATTTCCCTCAGTGCTATACAGTCTTAGTTAATCATTAGTCACATTAGCAAAAGAGGTAACACTTCTCTTTCTGTTGATTGCCCTGACTATCGGAGTTAATGCAAAAGGAGCATGATTAAAGAGCCAGTGTTTTTTATGAGTTCTTGCATTTAGTTTTCCATGACAGTAATATTCAAAGCCACCTCCCCAGCCACATGGTCCCCTCCTTTCTTAAGCCTTGAAAATCTGCTTCTAATGGACCTTTAAAAAAAAAAAAATAAAAGAAAAAATTAATTTTTGTGTCTCTGTGGTATCCTGAGTGGAGAAGACCTGGAAAGATGTCTGGCTATCTTATCCATACGGAAAGGAAAGTGAATTCTTGCAAGGACAATTTTTTGCAAGAGCAATCACCAGACAATCTAACAAATAAATCTAACCTACTTCCATGGCTTTCCATGCTGTAATGGAATCATTTGTAGCAAATTATGATTGCCTACAAATCAGGAAACCTCTGATTTGCAGAATCTGTGCTGGTAACTTCTGTACTTGCTGCTTGGAGTGTGTTCGATTTGAACATACTATTTTTATTTCATGTTTCCTTTGTGTTTGGAAGGTCAATAGCTCTTCTGTTTACCCAGCAGACAAACCCGGAAACACAGAAGACATGGGAAAACCTTTCTTCTGGAGAGCACTACACACCAGGTTTCACTACCAGTGTCCACAGCAAAGGAAAAATAACTCAATGGAGATGTTTCTCTGACAAACAAGTCTGCTTATTGAGGGAAACCCTTCCATAGTCCCTGGTACTCCTCAGAGCAGCTGGAGGTAGCAGACTGTGCAATGCATTTCTATAGGTAATATTCCCTTTCTACCATGACTGGAGCATAGCCTGGCTAATAGTGTTACTTTCTCCTATGTAATCCAACAAACTTCTACAGTCCCCAGGGATTTTGGGTCATTTTCTCAAAGAGTCTGTTTTACTTCTTATTTATGGTGACAATATAACAAATGACTAGAAGTCCAGATCTTTATTGAATGTTGCAGCCACTACCTCTTGGAGAGCTGAACAGACTAATGTGCCGGTCAGCTTGAGCCTACAAACGTAAGAACCAAATAAAAGACTGGAAAGAAAATAATCTAGTGTTTGCTCATGTAGCTGCCCAAATTTTCTGTTGAAGAGTGTGTTATGTGCTTAAAAAAGGCCAGGGTATACAGTTCTGTGTATACCAGATTAATCAGAATCTGAAATCTGTTGCTGCCCAGCTTCCTGGAACGCATTTGTCACAGCAGTCTTTTGAAATCAATTGAAATGTATCTTTTCCTCCTGCTAACTGACATGATAGATTGGTAATAATCAAACACTATTTGTTGCAGTGTCAGTCTAGCTTTTCTGTCATGAGTGATTGAATATCCTTTAAATACCATCGTAGCATTGCTGCTGAATTGCAACCTAATGAGAAAACTTTATAAATGGACTAAAGTCATGTTTCCAGTTTCCAGTTGTGCACTCAGGCCAGACACACCTTGCTTTATCTCTGCACTTAGCAGGAATTGTTTAACAGGCTGTTCCTGCAAACTGTCAAGCCAAATACAGAGTGCACAGGCAGTATTTTAATTAATGTTTAATGATTCTTTTCTGATCAGGCTTAAAATCCTCTCTGTGCAAGTGATTATAGGTAATTCTTTAGCTGTAACAAGATCATTTGATAGTAAGACTGATAATGGAAAGCAACTATTTAAATATCAGCAGCTTAATATCAGTAATGACTACCTCCTTTTTGTTCAGGCTTTGTGGAAATGTATTAATACAGTGTAATTTTAATATTAGTTTTCATGGCACTGGAATAGAACATAAACACAAGTAGAATGGAGGTTTCCCAAGGGAGAGGGATTTTCAGCATCTGGTTCCTCTTACTGCCTCACTCCAATTGATGGTAAGAAAGAGGTAGCACATGCATATTCATAATTTACCTGGCCACTTTAATAGTAAGAAGAAATTTTTCTTGCTCAGTCTGGTTGTATCAGCTCGTAAGACTCTGTTGAATGTTTGCCATGGGTTCTGGCTCATGGGGAGAAATAGTTTATTTGTGGAGCTTCTCTGCTCTGAGGCTTGTCCAAAGCTACATCTTGTGTATGCAGTAAGAAGCAGCTTCAATAATTTTGATAGACAAAGTGCTGTAAGACTTTTGTCTGAAACCACTCGAGTTAGAGTCTACTTACAATTGATTTGTGCTCTTGTAAGAACTGTGCTCATTTAAGAAAAAATATCGTATAATTTTGCAAGACAAGTGGAAGAATCACTTTTGAGAGATTTGAAACCAATTCACATTCACTAAAGCTCTTTGTGCCAGGAGCAATGCTTTGCGCTAATGCTGCAGAATTTGATCTTGCAATGCATATGCAATTGTGAGGAAACTTTTTCTCCACTCTAACAAAAACATAAATCTTCAGATAACAACTAATGACCTGAATTACTGTGATATTTGGGAACAGTGAAAAGGTAAAATGCTATTGTACTGGTTTTGACTGGGATAGAGTTAATGTTCTTCATAGTAGCTGGTATGGCACTATATGTTTGGGCTTGTGCTGAAAACAGTGTTGGTAATATAGGGATGTTTTAGTTCTTGCTGAGCACTGCTCACAGAGTCAAGGCCTTTTCTGCTTCTCACTTCACCCCACCCCACCCCACCCCAGCAGTGAGAAGGCTGGGGGTGCACAAGAAGTTGGGGGGGGACACAGCCAGAATAGCTGACCCCAACTGACCAAAGGGATTTTCCGTAACATATAACATGGTGCTCAGCAATACCATTTCTGGGGGAAGTTTGTCAGGGCTGTCATTGCTTGGGGACTGGCTGGGCATTAGTTGGCTGGCGGTAAGCAATTTTTTGCATAATTTCTTTTCTTTTTTATTTTTTTTTCTTCCCCCTTTTCTTTCTTTTTCTTATTAAATTGTCTTTATCTCAAACCATGAGTTTTCTACCTTTTGCTTTCTGTCTCCCTCATCCCACCAGAGAGGAGTAAGCAAGTGGCTGTGTGGGCCTTAGCTGCTTACTGGGGTTAAACCACAACAGCTGTAAAGAAGCAATGTCACAAAATTCCTTTAGATTTTTTTTCTTACTTGCGTCAAATCATGGCCAATCTGGCTGGCCTGGTTTTGGCACAAAATGCAATTCACTGGTGTCCCTGGAACTAAACAATAACTTGTTAGACCTGCCTTTTGTGTTTCTGAAAACTGAAGCATGTCTGATTCAGTACCACAAAGTTAAATCTCAATTACCAAAGCCATTGAACTGTGAGGAAAGGAGGGGAAATAACCCCTTCTTTATTTGCAAAATAAAGCAAAATTGGAGATGACACAGAACACATACACCTTATACTGGAAGACCACATAGCGAAAGTGTGATGTGGAGCAGAAAGGGGAGTAATGGTTGAGGTGTTCTGTGTAATCCTGCCTCCCCTGCCAGGCATGATGGCTTATGCAGAGGCAGCAGTGGTGCTTTTGCAGGCTGGGTGGTCAGTTTTCACAGCGGTCCATGGTCTGTGGGAGATGGAGAGAAGGTGGTATGGAGTATAGCCCTGCTTCCACTGACTTGAAGCAGAGCAGATGAAATCTGATCTTCAGTCCTGCTTTTAGCTGTGGAACATAGTGTTCTCCTTTTTAAGAGGCAAACAGTCTGATTTTTTTCCTCCTTTTATCCAGATATATATTGGCATATATGTAACCATAGCAACTATGGTTGAAAAAATGGAGATCTAGTAGTTTTTAAATTGCCTTCAGAATAAGTTTAACAATGAAGCTTGAAAGCAGATGTTACAGCTCATGGAAAGGCAGGTGACAAAAATGAAAGGAAATTTTATTCCTAAACTTATGCCAAAATGTTCTAGTAAGTGAAGTAATAGCTTCTCTCACTAAACAGGCACTTCTACAACTCATTAACGTTTCAGCTTTACCTTCAGGCAAGCTACCATGTTTTTGTGACACGATTGATATCTACTATCATTTACTCATGGTAACTGTTTTTAGATACCAGTTCTTAACTCTGCACATGATGAGTTAACACGACCTCAGCTGGGCTTCATTAAAGTGTTGGTTATGTCATAAAGATTTAAACAAGGGCTCCTTCAATTGTATTGTCTGCCCTGCTTTGAACCCCACTGCCTGTGCCTGTACAAGTCTCAGTCCACATTTGCAAAGCAACTTAGAAATGGGATCCTCTGGTTTTGTATAACTGCTGCGGAGACAGGGAGAGATGTTCTAAGTGATGAACATCCACACAAATAGTAGATGTGGTCAGGCTTCTGCTACATGCGACAAAATAGCAGATGGGTGCTATTGAAGTTAAGGACCCCTAAACTACCTTCTTGCTTTTGGAAATATAAAGTCAAGGCACCTTAAATCACTTGGGTGTATTGGAGTTCAGGCTGAACTCTACAAAATGCAGCAGAGAGTTTATTGCACGGGTAATATTCATGTAATGCTTCTTGAAAATGAAGTGGTAGTAAACTAAAGTGCTATGCCTTTCTGTGTCAACAGATTGAGACGATCTTTGAGATAATGAGTAGATGAATTAAACTTGAAAAAGGTTGAATGTATGGAATGCATTCCTTATGTAGAAGACTCTTTTCTTTCAGGAGAACAAATGAATCTTTATCTATCTCCATGGAGGATCTTTGCACATAAATAAGAAGAATGTAGCTGCTTAAGACTTCCATCTGTCAGAGACTTGGCTTTTAAAAATCAATCAGTGCAGAGGAATGCTACATGTATATGCATACACTGGAAATGAAGCACTTTTTAAAGGCTTTGTTAGTTTGGTGTGCAAGTTCACTACTTCAATGGGAGCAGCCTCCGGGTCTTTAGAAATACAGTTCTGGGGCCTGATGATGGTAGGAGGCGGAGCACACATCAATGTAATGATTATTAGGCAATGAGAAGAAGCTTTGTTAGCATGATACCTACTGTATCAGTTTGGGGATCTTGGGATGCTGGGTACATGCAGATTGAAATCTGGTCATCTCTGCTGTGTGGCCAAGAAGGGAGGGAGAAAGAAAGCCTTGTGACAGCGGTATAGCTGTTGTCGCTGAAGTGTATTAAAAAGGCAGGGTTTGGAGGGAAAGACAGCATCTCTTATTTAACTAACTAATATTAATAAAAAGTAAGCAGATGAGAGACTCCTTTATCCAAATGTAAACTAGGGTTTCAGAAAACAGGAGACTCAAGTGAATCACTGGGTCTAGGGCTAGATAGCCTATGGGGCTGAAAGCAGCTTCACAGATTTTTTCTAATCTAATCACCCATCCTTGGTGTCAAGGCTTGGCAGAAAAGGGTGGATTTGTTGGTAAATGTGCCCGGGGAAGACGGTTAGATTTTGCCCTCTTTTGTATGGGGGATTTACATGTTGATGGCAAGAAGGCCATGTTACTCTAAACTTAATCAACTATGATTTTGACCATTGTTTCCAGTTTTTTAATCAGATAGATAGAATTATAGTAATAAATAAAAAAAAAGTAACCAGATATTAAATATATTAATTTTAGTATTTCATGGTGGTTGTAGCTGTGAAATAGCTTTGTGAATCGCCTATCCTAAAATTCTTTTTGATGTGATACAAGTAGTTTTAAATATTATTTTTAATTCTTAGATGGCTAAAGTTAAAGGCTATTCAGGGGAATATATATAAGGAAGAAGTTATTCACTGTGAGGGCATGGGCAACCCCTCGTATCAATACAGGCTGGGGGATGAAGAGATTCTGACCAGCCCTGTGGAGAAGGACTTGGAGACACTGGTGGATGAAAAGCTAAACATGAGCTGGCTTCAGTGTGCACTTGCAGCCCAGAAAGCCAACCATATCCTGGCCTGTATCAAAAAAAGTGTGACCAGCAGGTCAAGGGAGGTGCTTCTGCACTTCTGCTCTGCTCTTACGAGACCCTACTTGGAGTACTGTGTGCAGTTCTGGGGTCCCCAACACAGGAAAGACATGAAGTTGTTGGAGCAGGTCTAGAGGGGTGGCACGAAAATGATCAGAAGGATGAAACACCTCTCCTATAAAGAAAGGCTGGGAGAGTTGGACTTCCTGGAGAAGGCTCAAGGAAGATCTTATTGTAGACTTTCAATACTTAAAGGGGGCTTATAAGAAAGACAGGGACAAACTTTTTAGCAGGGCCTGGTGTGATAAGGCAAGGGGTCATGGTTTTAAACTAAAATAAGGTAAATTTGCACTAGACATAAGGAAGACATTTTTTACAGTGAAGGTGGTGAAACACTGGAACAGGCTGCCCAGAGCGGTGGTAGATGCCTCATCCCTAGAAACATTCAAGGCCAGGCTGGATGGTGCTTTGAGCAACCTGATCTAGTTGAGGATTTCTCTGCTAATTGCAGGGCATTTGGACTGGATGACCTTAAAAGGTCCCTTCCAACCCCGATTATTCTATGATTCTAGTCTCTACAGACACAGAGCAGAAATCATGACCAGTAGTTAGATTTCATGTACAAGAATCATTTTAATTATAGCAAAGCACCCAAATGTGAAACAGTAAGTTCCTTACTCTGCATGTTGTGCAGGACTTGTCCAAGGGCACAGGGGAAATGTGGAGTCAGTACAAACTGCTTAGACTGGCACTGAAGTAATTCTCCAGGAAATGAAATAAAGGCACAGACAGAATAGTGCAGTGCTGGCTTGATGGAGCTGTTCTAATTTTGGAGCATAAAATCTTACAGATCTGGAAAGCAACCAGTATGGTCTGAAAGGAAATGGGAAACCTGAGTTAAATGATATATTTCAGGAGTGAGGAGAGGATGGTAAATCTTTGGTGTACTGTACCTCATCTGTGATACTCGAGCACTTTATTTGGATACCTTTAAAAATGTATCTGGGTGCTGAATTTTAGAGATCTTTGATATTTACCTTGTAATGTTTATTCCTTCAGTTTGCAGGCAGATTAGTTAAAATTTTGTCATATATTTTGGCCCCCCTTCACTTTTTGTTTGTTGCTCAGGATGATTTAAGGCAGTACTGGACCTGCAGTTGTCCTGTTCCACTTCGGTGCTGATCACAGCCCCTTGGGAGTTCCTCACTCTGCTCTGCCCTCTGGGGCTTTGCTGCTGCTGTCCCTGGCAGCAGGAGACAGTAGGAAGAGAAGATACCACAGGAACTGAATGCACACAGTCTGAGTTGCATGGCAGAATCAGACAACACGCTGTGTGCTTAGTGGAAAGCCATTCTCCATTGGGTATTAAGGAAAAATTATTCTCTGATGGATAGGAGGAGGTCTATGTTACTGAATAGGATTTTCGACTCTTGTTTTATGCAGGGCCTTAAGGATGCCTAAGTTGTCTAAGAAATGCTCAGTACCTGACAAAATATACCAATAATAAATACATTGGTTGATTTTAGAGAGAACCAAAAGTTTTCGATATCGAAGCAATGAATGAAGAAAAACATTATAGTGCTATTTCATAAGGTTAAATCCTATTTCTTTTGCTACAGTCTTTCCATTAGTGACTATAATATTTTGATGTGAATTGTTGTATCTTTTTTTCACAGAGAATCTGTGCTGATACATTTTAAATAATGTGCCTTGGGAGTGAAAAAGAATACCAGATAGGAAATCAATAGGAACATTCACTTTTATTGTTCATGTCAGCTATTGTTTAGGAGACATAAAAATGACTGTAGTGTTTATACAACAGCACTTGCTCTCAGACCATTTCCAGTAGTGTCGCATTTTCATGAGTGATGCTTACTAATATTTTTGTTTTTCGTTCCTCAAGAGAATGAAAGAGAAAGAGTAAGCATTGATTCATAGTTTGGATAACTGAGTGAATTGTGCTGAAGTGGGATGAGTGTTGCCAGAACTGATCTAAGGGATCGTTCCAAAAAGCTTTAGTTCTTAAAACAAAAAGAGCATCAATTCATCAAAGCTGCAAAAGGTTCCTGGCTTTCTTCTAAGATGATCCAGGTAGCTGAAGTCTTTAAATGCACTTTACATTCTGGATTTCCAGCAGGCTGTGCTGTCCAAGCAGAAATTCCCAGGGAATATTTTAGCTTCTGAAATGTCCAGTTGGGTAGTGGCAATGCTAATGCCAATGTGGGAAATGTCATGTCAATGACTTATGACATCATTGCTGGCTGAGTGATTAAAAGTGACAAACTGACAACCTGTCTGAAGAACTAAGACTGTGTAGGTGTTTCTTGTGCTGATCAAGGCCACATTCTAGAAAGAACTTTTAGCTCTGCTAAATTGCCCACCAAAGTGTCTGGATCAGTCTTTTCCTCAGCTGGACAGGGGAGAGAAAATATAATGAAAGGCTTGTGGGTCAAGATAAGGACAGGAGAGATCATTCACCAGTTACTGCCACAGACAAAACAGACTTGACTTGGAGAAATCAGTTCAATTTATTAGTAATCAAATCAGAGTAGGATAATGAGAAGTAAAACCAAATCTCACACCACCTTTCCCTCACCCTTCACTTCTTCCTGGGCTCAACTTCACTCCCAAGTTCTCTAATTCCTCTCCCTCAATGGCACAGGGGTGTACAGAATGGAGGTTATAGTTCATCACATGTTATTTTTGCATGTTCAACATCACGTTGTCCTCGCAAGGAGGATTCCACACACTTTTCCCCTGCTCCAACGTAGGGTTCCTCCCGTGGGAGACAGTCCTCCATGAACTTTTCCAACATGAGTCCTTCCCACAGGCTGCAGTTCTTCACAAACTGCTCCAGTCTGGGTCCCTTCCATGGGGTGCAGCCCTTCAGGAACAGGTGTGGCTCCCCCATGGGTTCACAATGCCTGCAGCAAACCTGCTCCAGCATGGGGTCCTCTCTCCACAGGGCCACAGGTCCTACCAGGAGCCTGCGCCAGAACAGGCTTCCAACAGGGTCACAGCCTCCTTCAGGCACACGTCTACTCCTGCAAGGCTTCAGGTGGATATCTGCTCCATTGTGGACCTCTATGGGCTACAGAGGGATAGCCTGCCTCACCATGGGCTGCACCATAGGCTGCAGGGGAATCTCTGCTCCAGTGCCTAGAGCACCTTCTCCCTCCTTCTGCACTGGCCTTGGTGCCTGCAGAGCTCTTTTACATATTCTTACTCCTCTCTGGAGCCTGGAGCTCCTCCTCCCTCCTTCGGCACTGACCTTGGTGTCTGCAGAGCTCTTTCACATATTCTTATTCCTCTCTGCAGCTGCAGTTGCTGTTGGGCAGGTTTTTTCCGCTTCTTAAATACACTATCCCAGGGGTGCTACCGCAATCGCTGATGGGCTTGGGCTTGGCCTTGGCCAGCAGCGGATTCATCTTGGAGCCAGCTGGCACTGGCTTTGTCAGCCAGGGGAAGCTTCTAGCAGCTTCTCACAGAAGCCACCCTTGTAGCGCCCCAACTCTCAAAACCTTGCCATGCAAACCTGATACACGATGTCATTGCTCGCTGAGTGATGAAAAGTGCCAAACTGACAACCTGTTCAAAGATCTTAGACTTGTAGGTGTGTTTCTTTCACTGATTAAGGCCACATGCCAGAAAGAACTTTCAGCTACTGGCTACATCCCTGGTGATGCTGAGTGGTGGAGGTACTTACCATGCCTGACCTTGATTTAGATAGTCCTCAAGTCACCTTTATCCTAAGAGGGCCATCAGAGAGGATTCTAGGCCAAGTAGTCTGTTGCTGGCAGCACATTTGCATGAGGAACCGATGACTGAACCATAAAAAGTAATGGGAAGA
Source organism: Nestor notabilis (assembly GCF_000696875.1). Taxonomy (NCBI): domain Eukaryota; kingdom Metazoa; phylum Chordata; class Aves; order Psittaciformes; family Psittacidae; genus Nestor; species Nestor notabilis. Next base: position 46,546 of record NW_009921337.1, on the reverse strand, counting down.
ATAGCTGCCACTGTGTGATTTAAAACTCTCTAAGCAGAACAGAAGGAGATAAAGGAAGCCAAGGAAAATGTTCTTGGAAGTATAATGGAAAAGATGTTGCAGCTGAGGTAGAAAAAGCAACTTCTGAGGTAAGTGGAGGTGTTAACAGACTGAAAGACCTTACATAAAGTGTCTTCAGGTTCCCAAGATGCCCCAGATATCTGGCCAAAAATTGGTGAAATCTTGTTAATGTGGACTACAAATCTTCTCATTTTTACATAGTTATATATGATTTGAGTGTATCTTGTATGTCTGTTTCAATGATGGCTTCACTGGCCTGATTTATCACTTGGTCAACCATGCCTGTAGAGCTGCGATCCCTTCTGAATAATGTTGTTTCTTGAAAGTAGGGTATTAGTGTGAAATGACAGCAAGTCTTGCAGTTGGGTTGCAAAGTTTTAGTATGTTTAGAACTACATTTATTACTGTGTTACTTACTTCTCTTATTAACATCCATTGAGAAATTTAGCATGCTGAGAGTTGTGTATGACTTATTGTGACTGATTTATAGACTGAACCTATTTGATTAAAGAGCTGTGAAGCTTCTTGGTATTTTTGACTTATATTAATACACAAAAATCAGGAGCATGAAGTCCAAATGATGATAAATTTTGAGAGTGAACAGATTTTCAGAAACCCCTCCACTACTTGTCTGGCTAAAGTTACCTCTTTCCACCAGATCTAAGTATGTAGATAACCAGAACTTGCACTGTTTCATCATTTAGGTTCAAATCATCACACTAACTGCTGTCGAGGTCTGTGATGCAGCCTTGTTCTCAGCTAGTGTTTTTCTTGAGGTTGCATACTAAAGAATCACCTCCAGTGCTTAATTGCTCATGTATAGTTAGAAGTTATAACACCTGAACAATTACATGATTGTTTCCAGAATAATCATTACTTGTAATTAAACATCTGCATGAAACTTACATAATGAAGCTTCAGAGGAATGATGCTGTCCTGATATTTTATAAAATGACAAAATACAGTGAATAAGCACCTCATTAGGATGGATAAAGTCAGCTTGCAAGCCCAAGGTCTATTGTCCAAAAACTCAAATGTTAGCAAAGGAGTGCAATTACAGTGTTCTTGGAGATATTCTAGATATTGCTGCTGGATGAAAGACCAAGATTTCTGGTCTGCTGGATTAAAAACCCCATCCTCCTTTCCAGGAAAAACATTCATCAAAATTTGTCCTCTCTGCCACATAAACCTTCTTTACGTTTAAGAATAGGTTAGGTGGCTGATTTTCCAGAGGTTTTGGCAATGATTAGATTGGCTGGCCTCCATTTCTTGTAGTTTACTTTTAAAGCAATCGACTCTTATGACATGCAACGCTTTCCCTGGGATAATTTCAAAGTCTAAACTCTTTGTTTAACATTTTCCATTTCACAGTGGTGCATTGCTTTATTCTTTTCCCTTAGTGACTATAATCACGGAGCAACCATATCATAATTTCTGAAACACTGACAAACCTTATCTTGGGACAGAGAATTTCTGAATGTGAAAAAAATCAACTCAGTGATTTACTCTGGCTAAGAAATCTTTCAGAAATAACTTGCTTCTTTTGCCACTGACAGAGCTATCAGTGCTTGGAGGGAGGAAGATACAGAAACCTGATGATGTAAACACAATCCCTGCTGCACACCTGAGTTCATATTTATATGGTGATAGTGAAAATCGGAGATTTTGCAAGATCGTTAAAATTGTGCTCATCTTCTTATGATACAGAGCTCTAAATAACATTTTATCATTGTTATCTAATCAGAGGTTGGAAGGTTTACTCTGTTAGGAGTTGAAAAACCAATGGTGGTGACAAGTAATACTCAGATGCAAACCCATGTACTTACAGACCCTTTTGGTGAAAGTTCAGTTTTTCTGTTTAGGAATGGCAGAAGACTGTTCCTTTGCTTACAGTCCAGCCTCCTGCCTGTCCTGTGTTTTACACGCCCCAGTTAAGGTTATATAGCCGTAAGATTATATAGCCGATATGTCCTGGGTTCAGCTACAGCAATCATTTTTGTCCTTCTTAGTAGCTGGTGCAGTGCTGTGTTTTTGACTTTCAGTCTGGGAACAACACTGATAACACTGATGTTTTGAGTTGTTGCTAAGTAATGTTTACTCCGACCAAGGACTTTCTCAGTCTCATGCTCTGCCAGGGAGGAGGGGAAGCCGGGGGGAAGCAGAGACAGGACACCTGACCCAAACTGGCCAAAGGGATATTCCATACCACAGCACATCATGCCCAGTATATAAACTGGGGGGAGTCACCCGGCAGGCCCAGATCGCTGCTCGGGTCGGTCTGGGTATCGGTCAGTGGGTGGTGAGCGGTTGTGTCCTCTCCCCTTGTTATTTCCCTTATCATTATTATTACTGGTGGTAGCAGTAGTGGTTTGTATTATACCTTAGTTACTGGAGAGCTGTTATCTCAACTCGTGGGAGTTACATTCCTCTGATTGTTCTCCCCATCCCTCTGGGAGCAGGGGGAGGAAGAAGGGGAGGAGTGAGTGAGTGGCTGTGTGGTTCTGAGTTACTGACTGGGCTTAAACCACAACACAGTATTACCAGACTGGCAAACCATAAAACTTCTTGCACGAGTGGCACTACTTGTTCATGTCAGATGCCTTCTGTTGGACAAAGTGGAGGCAAAATCACATGCTGTTTTAATCGTAAGTGAAGAGTTGCACTTGCTTGAATCCCCTGCCCTTGCATTTGCTACAGACTCTGTATGGTCAAAGTTTGCTTGTGATCTAACCCACCAGCATTTTTCCATTGTTTCAGGTGAAGCTAAGGTTTGTCTCCTCTTTCAGTTAGCCTGAAAGGAGGGCAGCTGGCAAGCTCCAAAATTCAAAGTCAATCTGTTTAGCCAAATTCCAACCTATAAAATGACTATAAAGCATGTGTGAAATCCCACACTTTTTGGACAGCTCATTTTAATAGAGGCTGAGAGACTGAAAACTGGAGATATACAGCCAAAGCCTAATCTTTATATCAGTGAAATGTAGGG